>NW_003020056.1:737848-885163 GCF_000006335.3 Candida tropicalis MYA-3404 | reverse complement strand
TTCGAGAAAGACGAAAGCAAGCTTTGTCGATACTTGCAATTCCAGATCTGGCTCGGTGGATTACTCGGATTGGTTGTCTGTCTCATCATAGGGTCCATCATTCTTGGGATTTTCTACATCATTGGCAGCGACTTGTGGTCCAAGGCGGAGCATTACTGGGAAGGTACGTTCTCCATCTTGGCCAGCATAATCATCTCAGTCATGGGGGTCAAGATTCTCCGTGTGAACAAAATGCAAGCCAAATGGAAATCCAAGCTTGGAAAGATCTTGCAGTCGTCTGGGTATTTGAATAACCCACACAACAAGAAATCCTTTGACCGTGCCGGTACAACATGGGCGAACAAGGTGGAGCTCTGGTCTGAGAAGTACAATATGTTTATTTTGCCGTTTGTCACCACCTTGAGAGAAGGGTTGGAGGCAATTGCGTTGATTGGTGGGATCGGTATCAATGAGAACACCACGGCGATTGCGTTGGTGAACTCAGCTGTGTTGGCTGTGGTGATTGGTTCGTTGATCGGGGTCGCATTGTACAAGTATGGGAACACCATGTCGTTAAAGGTGTTCTTAATCACATCCACTTGTTTCTTGTACCTCGTGGCTGCTGGGTTGTTTTCCAAGGGTGTGTGGAACTTTGAGTTACAGAGGTTCATCGACCAATGTGGAGGCATGGATGTGAGTGAAACTGGCCATGGACCTGGTTCGTATGATATAGCCGTTTCCGTGTGGCACGTCAACTGTTGTAATGGTGAGTTGCAAGACGACGGAGTGTTCTGGATGTTGTTCACGGCCATTCTTGGATGGACCAATTCTGCCACCATTGGAAGTGTTGTCAGTTACAATGTATACTGGGTGGTGGTAATAGCTGTGTTCTGGGCGTTGATACACGAGGAGAAACACGGCTTCTTACCGGTCATCCCAATATCATGGCAGTTGAAGAGAATAGAAAAGAGAAAGAACTTGTACCAGCCATTAGATGCTCCAGAGATCGGTGTTTTGGAGGAGGTGAGAGATAGCATGGACTCGTTGAATTCACAGACTCCACTCCAACAGAGCTAGAATACTAGTAGCTAAGTAGTTAAGTAGTATAAAGAGAAATTTTTGATTGGCTCGTAAATGTTCGATAGTGGAATGTTCTCTAGCTCGTAATTGTTCGGATATTGTTGAGCTTTTCCGGTCAACTGATCCCCCAAAAAATTATGCAGCCTGACCGGATATTCATCTTACTTATTTTTTTTTTGGCCCATTGTTTTCCTTATTCATTGTACGATCAATAGATAGATCCCTTGTTGTTGAATATATTTTTTTTCTTAGGTACCTCTTGTGCCGTCTTACCTAATCCATTCGCCACAACCTAGATGCCAAAATCCAAAAGAGGTCGAAGACCAGTCAAAAGATGTTCCAGTTGCAAACGGCTAAAAATTAAAGTATGTTATTTCCCCAGGCTGATAACTCAATTTTTTATTTTTCTTGTCCAGCCGAAATTACTAACCTGTACACCACAGTGTGATCAACGACAACCATGTGAATATTGCAAAGACCGGAGAAAAGAATGTGTATATGAGCCAGAAGTTCCAACAAGTGCTCTGTCCAGTGAGTCACCAGAGTCACAGGAAACTGCATTATCGGGGTATCATCCAACCACGGACCTTGTATTGACACAAACCAGTTCACAATTGTCAATGAGCCAGCAGGACGTCGAGCTCTTGAACTTCTTTGAACAGAAGGCTAAATCCACGGTGTTCTACAACAACCATGTCTTTGATGACGCCTTCAAAACTGAAGTCAATCCCTTATTCCGACACAACTCAGCCGTGCGGTATACGTTGTTAGCTGTGTCGGCAATCATTCAACTGAATGTTCTCCTGGTGGGGAGCAACGATGGTGCAATAGTGAAAAGTAATCAGCTACTACAAACTGGAATGGATTACTTCCAGAAAGCATTGACATTCCAACAAAACCTTGTTTCGCTGGTCGAAAACCCGAACAATGTTCAGGATGGTGCCATTAAAGAATTGCTATCCTCATGCTTGCTTCAGATGGGATACTTTGTGGTCAATGTCGGCAGAGTGATGCCACTCCTATCACTAGACCGTAGCCAAATTGATCTCATAACTCTCCTGGGTGCTCATAGATTCATAATAGAGAAATACTTGCCAAAAGTGGCCAATTCCAAAATTCCGTTACTATTTCCTTCTGATTCAGTCTTGCCTAGTGATTTTGACGAGAGATATTATCTCTCTGATTCATTGCGCAGAGATCTAAATGATGTTTACGGCGAATCCAATCCCGAAGTTAAAGCAGTTCTAGAAGGAGCCATCGTTGTTATTGAAAGAGCGATATATCGAACGATGCAACATGGATTACTGTACCCACTTATTGCCATGATCGTTCAACTCAGCAACAACGAGTTTAGATCCTACTTGTATCAAGCTAACGAGTTTGCATTAAGAATACTATTCGTTTGTGCGGTTTTGTGTGCCATGTCTAAATTCTGTACACGAAGGTTCGATAATATTTACTATGACTACGTGGCATGGTACAAAGAATGGCAGTTCACTAACAGAAACAAATTTGAATACCTACTCGATGATAAATTATACTTTTTAGCCCTGCAGACTGACTTTGAACCTGAGTTCAGCAGTATTGGAGAGTTCAATCCAATCGAGGTTGCAACAGGTTATGAGTAGTCTGAATAGTTGTGTAAGGATGTGCCCTAGCGAGCATGTAAATTAGTAGACCAGAATAAATAATCAATGCATTTTTCATTAAATACAAAACAACAAAAACAAATAACTAAATAAAATGAAAACCTGCAAAGACACAACTACTTACTCCACATCAAACGCTGCCACCAGGACAACGTCTCTTGTTGACCGTCTTTCTCTGTCTTACCAGAATCATCAGGAATAACAACTCCAGCAACATTCTCTTTACCAAATACCGTTGGTGTTTTCACTGTGGTAGGTTGGGCTACTGAGAACGGACCCACAGCCGCTTGTCCCTTTCTCTCTTCCTCCGCCTTCTTTTCGTATTCTGCAATAGCTTTACTGAACTGGTCTGTCTCATCAACCCAGAGGTTAACACCAATCACTGTCAACAATACCAAACCACTGGTAGCCAAAAGTGATCTCACTACACGGAATGCTTTTCCAGCACCATCATCGTTGTTGACCAACACCAAGTACTTCTTATCCCCTTCGACTCTGCTACCAATAACCTTCCAGTTACGCGATTGCATGTCTTTGACGGCCTCACTGGCTTGTGCAAGCTCCTCCTTAGTAAACTTGTTCAATGCCTTGAAAATATCCTCCTTGGGCAACTCACCCAACGCTTGTTCACTAATAGGCATGACTTCACCGTCAAGTGTCAAAATGCAGTACTTTGACTCGATTCTCTTAGCACGCTTGGAATTGGCCTCTGCCCTCTTGCTCCACTCAAATGCCTCTCTCTCGCGGAGTTTACTTTCCTCTTGTTTCTTGGCCTCTTGCAAATACTTCTCCAACTTAGACTTGTCCACCTCGTGTGACGTGTCACTCAAATGCTTCACTGGTTTCATAATCTTTGGTTTTGCTTCATCTTTGGCGTCGGCACTACGAGAAGCAACAACAGGCTTGGGCAGAGTTTCAAATGCAGAATGCACTGCCAGTCTGACAGCCTCAAAATCGGCACTGCTGCTCTGATTATCCAAGTCAGATATTAACCTCTCAGAGTCATTGTACTGGATCTTGGCTCCACCAAAATCACCAATGTCAAACTTGCTTTCGACAGATGTTGTGTCTTGCACAACCTTCTCCTCGTTGGTAGCAATCTCACGCAAGCTTCTCACCAAGTCTTCATAGAACGTCTCCAACTCGTACGACGTCATTGGCAAATCACCAAAACTGTTGGTGCCATACACACACACCAAGAATGCTGGGTAGAATTCGATCTTGGAGTTGTACGTCTTCAACTGGTCCAATACACTCTTGACAAACAAATAGGTAGACGCAGATTCATCCAAGGACCGCCCATACCGATCAACCATCTCGTTGAACTCTTCTGCCGAAACATTATGGACATCCTTTCTAAACAACAATTCAGAGAACCTCAAGAAGTCCCCCAAAACTTCAAATTCATTTCCTGTCAATAATGGTTCCTGTTTCGCAATAGCACTCTCTGGTTTCTGTTCAGCAACAACTCGTCCATTCTTCTTTAACGATTCAAATGAATCAAACACCAGCTGGCTATTGAGAACAACATCCAACACTTCCGTGTTGTTGCCATTTATGCCAAACAACCGGTTCAATTTTCTTTTCAATCTTAGGAAGTTGAATACGTCTGATGTGTTTGATGCAAGCAAGCTGGAACGTGTGCCACTGGCAGTAAACGAATTTTCAATTTCGGTGTCCAAAACATTAAGAATCTCTTCAGCACTGACTTGCTTGAAAGGTCTTCCCAAAATGCCCTTGAGAATAGCCAACTCTGCGGAAAACTCGTGTATCTTGAGATCGTCTGGAATCTGGACATATGGTTGTGCTTCTGTGTCGACCGTATCTGGTTGGACGACAAGATTCTCTTGTTCTGAAACTGTATCACTGGGAGCCGTGGCAGTGTCAGTGGCGGCAGATTTTCTTGCAAGTTCTTGTTCAAATCTACTGAATGCACTATGGTTGAGTAAAACCGTCTCCAATATTTTGAAACATTCATTGCTGTTGTTCTGTGCAAATTCTTTTAATTTGCTTCTCAACTTCAAGAAACTCTCAATGTCGACATCCGGGAAGTACTCTTCATATTCAAGCATACTCTTCAGTAAGTTATCAAGAGAACTCAACACGTAGCTCTTATCACTAAAATCACCCAACTCCTCCTTCAAGAATCTGATTTCATAAATGTGGTTCTCCAATTCGAGCCAATCGGGAATTTGTGTGTAGGGTGAGTTGTTGGTGGTACTTCTCTGAACAGGAGTTTTCTTCATGGTAACAAAATCAATATCATATTTTTCAGGGTTTGAAGTAGCCATTGATCTAGTCAAGAACATATCATTTTTATTTGACGATTCCGCAATTACGGCTGCATAGCAGGCCAAAGGTAGTTGCGGTCTATACTTGATAAATCTGGTTGTTTTTCTGATTATACGTCTCAGAAGCATGGTCCTTATGATGTACAGGCAAATTAACTAAAGAACAAAAAAAGGGGGAGCCACTGTGATAGCAAAGGAGAAGACATGATAATTGAGGAGATCAAATATTTTTTTTAGTCCTTTTGTGTTTAAGTTTTTATCTTACTTTTGCTTTTCTCGGAATTACGAATATTCTTTATCAAATCAGATGGTGTGCGGCTCTCTGTTGAGGAAAAATTTTGTTTACAGGGTTACGGAATATGGACTCTTCAAATCTATTCAAGCAAATAGCAATACATTTTTAATAACATAAAATGATCAGTTGAAGAGTAGGGTAGGCTACTTCATTGTAACAGTTACAAATACGGATGAGGTTCTCATGGGAAACAGGTTACTAGGCAAAATTATACAGTTAACAACAAAATGTTATTGTCCTTTTCTCCTTTTCCTTGTAAGATTGCAAAGAATAGGAAAACCAATAAAACAATAACTCCATTTCATGGAGTGATAAGGAATTGGTATCATTCAACTTTCCGAAATAATGCTTTCCATTTGTAAAAACCATGCTCACGTACTTTTTAAAATGATATCAAGTGATTTTAATTTTGCAAACCATTTTTCTCCAGTACACGAACTTTGTATTTGTTCAAATTTTTGTCGTTTGAGGCACGACCTTTTACAACGGAACAAAAGATCAAAAATTTTTGTCAAGTGAACGAACATTGATTATATAAGCTGGCATTGATTTCCCATTTAAGAAAACCTGTAATTCTCATGCAACTTGTAAAACTAACCAAAATGGAATAAAAGAAAAAGCAACTTACACAAACTGGAAAACATGCAACTTCAGTGCCATTCTGCACTTTACACTAAAATAGGAAATAAAGAACGAACGTAAAAAAATGCCTTGCCTTATGCTCCGCGTAACTTTCATGAAGTCGCTTACATAATCACCCATAGTTATTTCACTTGTCCCAACTATCCCATACATTTCTCCTTTTCCCATAGTGAAAGAATTTTTTCTTTTTTTTTTTCACTGCTTTGTCTTCATTTAAAAAAATCACAAATTCTTTTGTTCTTATAAAAAAAAAAATTCAGCTTTTTTTTCTTCCCTCTCCTTCTTCTCTTTGTAGCATTAGATTTTTCTTTTAGCAGTCTTCCCACCAGGACTTTACCAAAAAAGAAAATTCCCCAATTTCCCCCAATTGTATTTAAAGGATTAGTTTCTTTTATCTATATATTTGTATTCTATGAATAGTTAAGGTTTATTTCATTAACCATCGGCTCAACCCATAACTTAATCTCACACTACAGGAGTACCTACAAAAAAAATTGTTGCACTTTTTTTTACAGCCAAAGGCATTTAGACAACAAAAACAACAAGAGAACTATAATTATCAACTAATTATTCATACACACCAAGAGTACACACATATCTAAATATAGCTGTATTTAGTTACCTTATTAAATACTCAAAATATGTATTCACAAATGCAGAATTTCCATAACCACAATTCCAACTTTAACGACAATTTATACTTCAACCCTCAGACTCCACAAGAAATATGTCCTAGAGTATGGTTGGGTCCGTATGACGCATTATTAAGCAACCCAGAGGAAATTTCAAGAAACTTTTTGGTTGACCATAATATCAAAATTATCATTAACTGCGGTACAACGTTGCCGTTTATTGATTTGATTGAAAACCACAGAAATATCACCATATCGTCAGACGTATTGGTGTTGAGTTTAGACCCGTTGTTTGAGAGTAACCATGAGTTGGTTCGTGATTTCGTAAAGAAATACACTCGTGTGTTGACCAACTACTTGAACTTCTTCTACAAGACCAACCCTGAGGCGGGAAAATTAATCCACCAGTTGCCAGGTTCCAATGAGTGCATACAAATGACATCGCCTATTTTAACAGGAGGTAATTTGATGTTGCAGTATTTCAACCTCATCAGAATGATCAATCTTTTCAAGCTGATCAACCAGGAATTGGAAATTTATATTGTGTCGCATGATGGTAATGAAAATTTGCTGACTGGACTCATGATTGCTTACTTGATGGACGCATACCGCTACAATTTGGTAAACTCGTTGAAATTGATAAGAAACAGACGACCATCGATCAAAGAGTTGTCATGTGTTGAATACGAAGACTTGTTGAGTCAGTTCTATATCCAGAATTGTGAAATCAAATGCACCCCGTTGACTATGACTCAGCTTAAAAGGACATCGCAGGAAGACGATACTAGTGAAGTCATGGCTGGTGGTGGTGATCGAAAAAGACGGTTCTTACATTAAAATGAAAAGGCAAAAGTTCTCTTTATATCATGTTGTATATTAGTTTGTATTATAAATAAAAAATTGGTAAATGTTTGGTTATCCGCTAGTTTGGCACTTCTAATCCCACTCTGTTGGCTGTTTTCGACACGTTATCAGATTGACTCATGAGTAAACCAGGGTTGTATCTAGTCAACAAATCGAAGTATTCTCTTTGGTTCTTGAGATACAGGTGGACGTTGTTCAAGTTGTTTTGGCCGTATTCTTCTGGTAATTTCTCATTAGCAACTTTGTCGATTATCCCATTGAAACTTGTTTTATCTTGTAGCTCGACCTTGTCCTGGCATGTTTTCTTGGTCAAATCATCCAATTTGGTGTCAATATCTTTGATATCGTTCATTTCTCCCTTGCTTAGTTTAACTCGTTTCAAATAATTGTAGTATGTTTTAGTCTTTTCTAATTCAGCTTTGGCTAGGGACTTGGCAGTGGCATTTTCGTACTGTAACAATTCATGAGCTATGTTTTTCTGTAATTGTTTGATACTTGGAAATGATCTGGTGAAGATAGACATAGTAACTGTGGGTATGTGTGGATGGATAGAATACTGGAGAAGGAAGATCAGAATTGCTTGGAGAATTTTTTTTTTTTGTTGTTTTTTCACTCTCTTTTCTGTTTGCTGGATGAATTTGCACGACGGTTGGGGTTCAGTGTTGCAAAATATCCCCTACAGTAAAACGTTTGTAATTGGCACATATTCACATTTGGTCTTCATTGCATATACACTGCAAAAACTATATAGAGCAACAGCATTGTAATATTGATACCATTCGTAGTCAACTATCCTAGAAACAAATCACCCATAAAGCAAAAACCAGAATAATCAACCAAAACAAGCGAACGGTTCTCATAAATCAACAAACTGCACATCCAAAAGTGCCAAAATACAAAACCAAGAATGAATAGCTCTTGTGTTGTAGAAACCCTAAGTCACCTGTCCCGTGTGAATTTAGAAGGGGCTTAACCATAAATGAAGGAGAACAAATTTCATTACCATGGAATAATGATAAATGTAGCTTGACATTGTTGTTCGTGATGGTGTTTGATTGTAACAGCAAAGGAGTCAACGGCGGAACTAAGAACATGAACTGATGGTGTTTGATTGTCATATTCATTGTAAATACCATTTGACTCGACCACACTTCCTGGTAACTGTCCCGAAACTTCTCTTCTTCATTTAAATAAGCATCTATCCAAACAAGGGAATCTAAACCTAAAAGAATACACATCCAAGGAGACTCAAAATCGAGCCTGCCAAAGACAAAAAAGAGAAAAGAAGAAGAAGAGAAGGAAATTTTTCAAAGAGGATTCATCTGCCACTTTTTATATTATTCGCAGAAGGGGTGGATAACTGTTGTTTGCCTTTATCTTGAACACACGCGTTATTGTCAAAATTAATTCGCAACAAACAGTTTAACATTCTTTGTTGATACAACAGTTATTATCTCATTCTAGTGCAATACAACCGTGTCTTGTTTCGTTTTTATTAATTGCAGAGAGTATAGTTGCTTGAATAGGTTAAAATAGTTTGTGTTTGACAGTGTAGAGAATAGACGGTGTTTGCAAAAGTAAACAAGGTTGTTTGAACTGTTGGTTTGTAGGTAATGGAAATTAAACAATAAACAAAATAGTTACAGTATCTTTGATTCCTCTTTAGTATTAAAATCCCGCAATTGGGATTGATCATCGAAATACTGTCTAATTGAGTACATTATTTTATTTTAACTGCAGTTTTTAGTCCACATGAAAGATTGGCCAAAGAGATCGTCATGATCGCTACCAAATATAGAAAGCACGCGTTTTTTTTGGTTGGTCGAAACAATACTCCCTTGAATACAATAGCGGGAGAAATTTTTGTGCTCATAAAAAATAAAACACAAGTCTCCACAAACTATAAACAAACCAAAGAACCATGACTAGACCTGAAAAGAACAAACAATATCCAGATGAGGAGATGCATGAAGCAATCTTAGAGGGTAAAGTATTTCTTGCTCACCAGAAACATCCTATTCTCAAACCAATTGCGGAACAACATCATATTCCATACACAACGTTTCTTCAGCGACTTGCTAGGGCAGATGAAAATGGAAACGTCCCAAATAGGAACGAAAACAGGCAAAAATTGACTCCAGCCCAAGAGGATCAGTTAATACAGTACGTGGTTGATCGAATATATCTGGGACGTGAAACAACAAAATCCCAATTTATGGAAATGGTCAATAGAATTGGAAAACATGATTCACCTGATTTTTCTGTTGGTGAGAAATGGTATACAATGTTCATGAAACGTCAAAACATTATCGAATATAATGAAGAAGGATATTTTGAACTCATTGGAGTTAAAGAAACTAGCTATGACGTTATTAAGGACTGGACCGAGAGATACCACAAGGTTGTTGTTGAAGGTAATGTAAAGCCATGTAATATTTACAATATGGATGAAATCAATGTCCGTATTGCTAAAAAAAGGGGACGTAAACTCTTCAAATTAAAAGAAAAGGGTCCGAGGAAAACAGAAAGATTAGCAGGCACAAGTTATGTTACAGTTGTTGAAACTATTAGCATGTCAGGAGCAAAATTAACACCCAAAGCTATTTTCGCAAGTAAGAATGAATTGTTGAGTTGGTATGATGCAGATAATATTCCTCATTTTAATTTTGATATCCTGAATTCAGGATGGATCACGAAGGATTTGGCTTGTGACTGGTTAAAGAGAATTTTTATCCCTGAAAGTGGAGCTGGTAATGTAAAAGATCCCGTTGTTTTGATTTTAGAAGATTACTCAGCCCATAAAACTCCTGAGTTCATGACGATATGTGAGCAAAATAATATCAAATTGTTGTTTCTTCCATCTAATACATCTCACTTAACTCAGCCTTTAGATGAATGTCCTTTTGCAATTATTGAGAACAAATACAGTGTAAAAGTTTCTAAGAAAGTTAGAAATGTTGAAACTCGAGGAATTACCAAAAACGAATTTATCAAAATCTATAATGAAGCTAGAGAAAGCACTCTCACAGAGTCAATGATTAAGAAGGCATGGGAGCAAGTTGGTCTTTTCGGTAATAATTACGACATATTGTTCAACAATGTTACTGTGATTAATAATCCCAATTCATCAGTGAATTCTCCATTCGAGGAGTTTGGTACTAATAATGTAGGTACGATGATGATGGATAAACTTTCTTTTTCAGCTGAATCAAGCGACGTGGAAACAATTCGAAAGTCAATGGGTATTGTGGAGCCACGTCCTATCGTTCAGTTTTATAGATTTATGAAATACATCGATGGGTTGAGATCTGAGAGAGCAGAGTTGGAGAAACAATTAGAAAATAAAATAGAGGAAACTGTTGAGCTTATTGCTGAGGACCCTGAGGCTATTGATATGGAGAGCACACTGCTGTCCCCTATTCTGGATGATATTGGATTGGAAGTTGATAACAATTTAGAGGAAGAAACCAAGACCTCAGAAAAGAGGAAAGAATTTGTGCAAATGTTGAAAGAAACTTTATTAACCGATAATAAAAGGATGAAACTTTCAAACCATAGAGATTCAATTTGATTTCGTAGACTATTAGTAATTGTAGTTGTATACCTTTATCTAGATATTTGAATATATGATATGTGTCTTAATGATCAACGTTCATGTTTAATTGTTTACTTCTCCACCATTCCATGGACATTAGAAATTTTCATCTACTTTTCGTACCAAAATCAAACAAAATAAATTTCATTTTTAAGCTTGCATTTTAACGCTTACTAATGACTGCTGTTATCATTACATCACACAGTTTATACTTAGACATATCTCTTGCTCTTGTCTTCTTCAGATCAACATCATCATTAGGTGCAAAAGACAATTGTCGCACAATTAATTCTCCTCCTCGCTCCCCTCATATTCCGCAGGATGTGACACAAAGCTATTTATCCGGAGGAAAAAAAGGAAATCGGAGTTTTGGACCAATCAAATACGCGGAAATCATTCGGTACCGAATGCAGCATTCTGAATTAAAAATTTTATGGTTGTTTTTTTTTTAGAACACTTTATTTTGTTACCGACCCTATGTAAGAGAGTTTGCTCCATTTTGGCAGGTAACTACACTTAGAAAGCACAACTGATCTAGTTTATGTTTATTGTTGATACTATTCAAAACATAACGATGAATGAGAAACACTGAACTTTGATCTTTTCCATAAAATACACATTTGATTTAGGATTCATACTCCGATTTGAGCAATCGGGAAATGATATTGACTGCAACGGAGTTCTGTAAATTGTTTAAAGAGAAATTTTTAATGCCTTTTCAAAGAAGTATTCTTTTGCTTTGTGTCCTGACAATATTATTTTTCGTTTCTAGTTAAAAAAAAATGTACTGTACCATTTTTGAACGATCAAGAGAACATCACAACAATTTTTTTTTCCTCTCTTCTTAGTTTATACTTTTTCTTTTTCTTTTTCCCCTTTCTTTTCAACTTTATTGGTCTATCTTAAAGAAGAACAATTCCATATATCTATTCCATAATGTTAAGAACCGTTGTTGCCCAAAAAGTATGTTGAAACTATATTTAATTGTGGGTGTTAATTGGAGGAGGGGAAATCTACTCTTCGGAGAGTAAAAGTCCTTAGATTCTATAATATTTTATTTTTCTACCCTTTTATTCGTGTTCTAATTGGTGATTCTAGTACATCAATGAAGAGAACTTGGACTACTCCATTAATATCATAGTAGCGATTATTTAAGATACTAACATTATTTACAATCTAGACTGCTGTCCGTTCATTGGCCACCTTTGCTTCCCCAGAAGCCGTTTTACCAAAGAAATACGGTGGTAGATACACTGTTACCTTGATTCCAGGGGATGGTGCTGGTCAAGAAATTACCGATTCTGTCAAACAAATCTTTGAATCCCAAAAAGTTCCAATTGATTGGGAAGTTGTTGAAGTCAGTGGTGTTGAAAGTGAAACTGGTAAGAACCACGGTGTTGACGAAGCCGTTGAATCCTTGAAGAGAAACAAGGTTGGTTTGAAAGGTATCTTGTATACTTCTACTGGTAAATCTGCCAAATCCTTGAACGTTGCCTTGAGAAAAGAATTGGATATTTACGCTTCTTTGGTTTTGATCAAAAACATTCCAGGTGTTAAAGGTATCTACGATGGTATTGACTTTGCCTTGGTCAGAGAAAACACCGAAGGTGAATACTCTGGTTTGGAACATCAATCATACCCAGGTGTCGTTGAATCTTTGAAGATCATGACCAGATTCAAGTCTGAAAGAATTGCTAAATTCGCTTTCGACTTTGCCAACAAAAACAACAGAAAATTGGTCACCGCTATCCACAAAGCTAACATTATGAAATTGGGTGATGGTTTGTTCAGACAAACTGTTAAAGATGTTGGTCAAGATTACCCAGGTATTGAAGTCAGTGACTTGATTGTCGATAACGCTTCTATGCAAGCCGTTGCCAAACCACAACAATTTGATGTTTTGGTTACTCCAAACTTGTACGGTACCATCTTGTCTAACATTGGTGCTGCTTTGATTGGTGGTCCAGGTTTAGTTCCAGGTGCTAACTTTGGTAGAGAATATGCTGTTTTCGAACCAGGTTGTCGTCACGTTGGTTTGGACATCAAAGGTAAGAACACTGCTAACCCAACTGCTATGATCTTGTCCAGTACCATGATGTTGAGACACTTGGGCTTGAACGATTACGCCGACAAGATCTCCAAGGCTACTTATGATGTCATTGCTGAAGGTAAAGTTAGAACTAACGATATTGGTGGTACTTCTTCTACTACTGAATTCACTGAAGCTATCATCAACAAATTAGACTAAATGTAATTCTTGTACAACCAACCAACAACAATGTTATTCCCTACCCACAAATTTTTCTGAATCTACAAAGAACAAGAACCAAAAAAAAAAAAAATTCAAAACAATCTATTAGAGGAGAATCCTAAATAGGAGTTTCTTTAATTTAAATATTTATATTATCATTTAAACAATAAATTCACGTGATTTTACATAAGCTTGTCGTGTAGTTATTCAAACATCAGAGTCATTAAAGAGGTGACAGAAAATTAAATTGCTTGTACTGCATGCAGCCCATTAATAAGTTAACTTCTTTGTCCAATGAACACTGCAGTATGTGAACAATAAAAGACAAAAAGAAACAAATAAAACTCCAGGGGAAATCACTAGGCCCAGAAGTTTAGATTTGACTGCGGGCCATCCCGCGTGAGCTTGCGTGCGATTCTGGCGCACTATGACCCATTCAAAAATTTTTCACCCATCCTTGTTCCATCTGAACACTCTCTATTCTCAACACCAAAATTTTTCTTTTTCTTTTTTTTTTTGGAAATATAATAATCAACTTATTTTCATTTATTTATTTCTTTCTTTTCTTTTTCTTTTCTCTTTTCTCTTTTTTTTTTTTTTGGGTTTCTTTTCTAACGGTTTCAATCGTTCAACCAAACTACTGTAATATTACACTTTTTCATTTTACGTTTTTAATTTTAATTTAAAACAAAACACTTATCAAACATGTGTGACGTCGTTTTAGGTTCCCAATGGGGTGATGAAGGTAAAGGTAAATTAGTCGATTTGTTATGTGATGATATCGATGTCTGTGCCAGATGTGCTGGTGGTAACAATGCTGGTCATACCATTGTTGTTGACAAGACCAAATATGATTTCCATATGTTACCTTCAGGTTTAGTTAACCCAAACTGTAAGAACTTGGTCGGATCTGGGGTTGTTATTCATGTCCCATCATTTTTCCAAGAATTGGAAAATTTGGAAGCAAAAGGTTTGGACTGTCGTGACAGATTATTTGTTTCTTCCAGAGCTCATTTAGTTTTTGATTTTCATCAACGTACTGATAAATTGAAAGAAGCTGAATTGTCTACCAACAAAAAGGCTATCGGAACTACTGGTAAAGGTATTGGTCCAACTTATTCTACTAAAGCCAGTAGATCAGGTATTAGAGTCCATCATTTGGTCAACCCAGACCCAGCTGCTTGGGAAGATTTCAAGACTAGATACATGAGATTAGTCGAAAGTAGACAAAAGAGATATGGTCAATTCGACTACGATTACGAAGAAGAATTAGCTAGATATGAAAAATACCGTGAAACTTTGAGACCATTTGTTGTTGACTCCGTTGTTTTCATGCACGATGCTATCGCTGCCAACAAGAAGATCTTAGTTGAAGGTGCTAACGCTTTGATGTTGGATATTGATTTCGGTACTTACCCATACGTTACTTCATCATCAACTGGTATTGGTGGTGTTCTTACTGGTTTGGGTATTCCTCCAAGAACTATCAAGAACGTTTATGGTGTTGTCAAGGCTTATACTACCAGAGTTGGTGAAGGTCCATTCCCAACTGAACAATTGAACGAAGTTGGTGAAACTTTACAAGATGTTGGTGCCGAATATGGTGTCACCACTGGTAGAAAGAGAAGATGTGGTTGGTTAGATTTGGTTGTCTTGAAATACTCCAATGCTATCAACGGTTACACTTCTTTGAACATCACCAAATTGGATGTTTTGGACAAATTCAAGGAAATTGAAGTTGGTGTTGCTTACAAATTGAACGGTAAGGAATTGCCAAGTTTCCCAGAAGATTTGATTGATTTGGCCAAAGTTGAAGTTGTCTACAAAAAATTCCCTGGTTGGGAACAAGACATCACTGGTATTTCAAAGTATGAAGATTTACCAGAAAATGCTAAGAACTATCTTAAGTTCATTGAAGAATACTTGGGTGTTCCAATCCAATGGGTTGGTACTGGTCCAGCTAGAGAATCCATGTTGGAAAAGAAAATCTAAGTCAAGTGACAGAGGTGTATGATATTTCTAACTTTAGACTTATATACTTATAAACAACTTTAAATTAGAAATCGAAATGTAATAAAAACAAAAATTAGAATTAAAGAAATGTTAGACGATTGTTTTACTTTGATTCACTAAGTAGAAAATGTTGTAACACGTGACCGCTTAACTACTACTATCGGGAAGGGTATATGTAAACTTTTTTTTTTGTTCTATTATACATTTTTCTTTTGTGGTGCCCTTGTTTGATATTCTCCGCAATCTCCAAAATCATATAAAAATCACCTCACCGACACCATTCTGTCTCCCAAAAAAAATATCCTGCCGAGTACAACACTTAATCTGATTTTTTTTTTTAATTTTGTCTATAAATCGTTATCAGTAACAAATATCGTAACAACTATATAAAAGAAAAAACAAACCAACTTATAAACCTTTCTACTTTCAGACAAAGACAACACACATATACCAAGAGCGTCTTCCCCCCTTTCTTTTTGTATATAAATCCTTCACCGTCCATATAGAATTTTCCTCCCGCCCTCCCTGTGAAGAAGACGATACCAAGAAGTAATTCCCAAAATCCCCCGGTATAAAGCCATTGAAATCATACTGTGTGTCTTTTTGAAACCATTATTTATTTTTCTTTGATTTGCCACTATTGACAGTAATATAGGAATTAGATCTGAATATAATCAAGTGTGGTTAGTGGTTAGATCAATTGGAAATAAAACGGAACTGAGAGAAAAAAAGTGATCAATCCTGGTGTATTTGAAGTTAGTGTGGCTTAGAGTAGCACTAATAGCTTGTTTATGGAATTTAGTTTTTATAAAGTATCCAGATTGTGTGAATTGGGTTTTAGATATAGACATCCAGATTGTAAAAATATACTTGGTACCAAGTTTTCTGTATTGAAGGAATTGATTAAATTTGTTTTGTTAGTCAAACATATTAAAGTAAGACCAATTAGAAATGAATCTCCTTGCTTCGAATCAAGATATAGGTAGCATTAGAGTTATCAAGATAGCAAAGAAATCAAATGACATGTTACATGTCGATATCAAAGGAGAATTGTGTCATGGCTCTTCACGGAATAATTATATTTCCAAGATTCTTACATTTCAGTATCACAATGTTTCTCATTTGGCTATTTTGAGAAAGAGTGGTTCGATTCAATTGTATACAAAGAATCCAAGCTTGAGTTATTATAATTTATTCAAAGATTGGAAGAATAATTTGACTGACATTACCGGCGACGGCATCATTGCTCTTGATATTTTGGACAATCAGTACCTTTACAGTTGTTCACGAGAAGGGAAATTGATCATTCGTGATGTGATCAATGATGATGCTGATGAAGGCTACAGAGTTTATATGGTGGGGAATAACATTGGGAAAGTCGACTTGAAACTTGACAGGTTTAAGAACACAATTTCTGTTGCCATCTGTGGTAAGAATTGTGAATTAAAAGTTTATGAGATTGATTTGAGTTTGGACGTTAAAGATGATTATTCAGAAGGGCACGGATCTGATTTATCATATGTTGGTATCACAAGAAATCGTATTTTGCAAAGATCGTTTACTACTTTGAATTTGAACCCGCAACGTTTGTCTGTTTCGTATAGAAATCATGAAAGAAGAAGTAGTGTTCTGTCCTTGGGTCACTTTTGGAAGTCAACTACAAATTTAGAGCTGTACATATACAATGTAAATGATTTTGAGTGCATCTCACAATGGATGTCAGCGGTTCAATTTATTGATGGAGGGGATAACATAATTTGTGGGAGTCAAATGGGTGAATTGATTCTTTATGATCCCTTGGAGGATACGTTGCCAATATTTACTTCAAGAGTATCACAGTTTCCAATCAAGACATTGAAGCAAATGGATGAGGATCATATTATCTTTAGTGATTCTGTTAGTAAGATAGGTATATTCCAGATTCGTACCAAGGAAATTGTTCTTGAATACCAAGGCTTGGAATTTGGTCCATTTCTTGATTTCCAGTATATTTTGCCCAATATACCAAAGCGAAAAATTAGTGGATCCAAGTTATCCTTTGAGGAAATTTACATCATGGCTACTACGGTGGACAAGAGAGTTATGGTTTATAAATTATTGGATAATGGTTCTCATGAATTGTTATTAGACGTTAAACTTTTTGATGGGTTAATTCCTTCAATTTGTTTGTTGAATTCAGTTTCGGAGTATTATCAATTTAGAACAGTATTTGGGGAATTGGACCACAACACTGATCCAAATATCTATAAAAAGAGAAAAGTCACTCCGAACTTGGCAATTCCAATATCAAGTTCACCTTGTGCTCAAACTAGGACAGCAAAGAAGAAGGACGAGAATGGGGTCGAGGACAAATCAGTACACATTTTTGCAGGTATGCAAGAATGTAACGATGTATCTCCTATATCATCGTCCCCAGATACAGCAGATAACAAGGGCCAATTTATTGACGATGCTCATTTACAAAAGATGCTTGTCAAATGATGATTATTTTTTTATTTTTACTTTTATTATAAAATGGTTCTAATGTGATGATGATGATGATGATTATGAGATTTTTATTTTTCATTTTATTTTATTTTTTTATTTTCATTTTGCTGCTGATATTGGTGTTTACATTTTTCTCTTTTTCTTTATAGTTGATCATTTGATAAGTATGTGTATCTTGGATAGGTGGTGTATTTTGTTTTTTTTATTTTAATGGAAAGTAAAGGTATTTTAGTTGGAATTGTTTTTGTAGAGCTACCAAGGTGTCGTGTTCCCTTGGGTCGTGCACTTGTTCAATATTTGGGTCGCTTTTTTTTTTGCTAGTTTAGTAAATCGAGAAAAATTAAATCCACCCATTTGCGTTGATCTTTTTACAGTTGCCACACAGATAATAATACAACGAACCAACAACAGCATGTCTTATAAACTTAGTTCTACTTTGACAGGTCATGAACAAGATGTTAAAGCAATTGCAACTATTCCTAATAACAATGAGTTGGTTTCAGTACTGAGAGATGGTACTACTAGAATTTGGGAGAATGTGAATACTACGCAAAATGATCCGACTATAATTTTCAATTCACCAACGAAATCTTTTATGAATTCAGTTACTTATTTAAATGAATTAGTAGCTAGTGGTGGACAAGATGCCATGATTTATTTAAGCGATTTACATGGAGATGATAAATATCAATTAATTGGACATCAAGGAAATGTATGTTCCTTATCGTATTCTCATGGTCAATTGATTTCAAGTTCTTGGGATTGTACTGCAATTGTATGGAATTTGGAAGAATTTGTTCCAAAGATTATTTTAAGTGGTCATGAATCATCAGTTTGGGATTGTAAAGTTTTAGGAGCTGATCAATATTTGACTTGTGGAGCTGATAAAACTATTAGATTATGGCATGGCAAATTTGAAGTGAAACAGTTTACTGGGCATCTGGATGTTATTAGAAAATTGTTGGTTTTACCAGATGGGAAACAATTCTTATCTTGTTCAAATGATGGTACTGTCAAGTTATGGGATTTGCAAACAGGAAACAATTTAAAGACTTTCTATGGTCACGAATCTTTTGTATACGATTTGGCTTTATTACCAGGAGGGAGATTTGCATCTACTGGTGAAGATAGAACCGTAAGAATTTGGGACTTATCAACAGGTGATGTGTTACAAGTGGTTACATTACCATGTATTTCAGTCTGGTGTATTGCAGTATTAGGAAATGGAGATTTTGCCGTTGGTGGATCTGACAATTTGATTAGAGTTTTCACTACAAGTCCTGAAAGAGTAGCTAGTGAAGATGAATTAGTTCATTTCAAAGAAGCAGTTCAGTCATCATCCATTGCTGAACAATCGTTGGACAATCTCAAGAAAACAGACATTCCTGGGTATGAAGCACTTCAAAATCCAGGCAAACAAGAAGGGTCTACTATAATGGTTAAAAATTCTACAGGGACCATAGAAGCGCACCAATGGTCTGGTGGAGAGTGGCACAAGATTGGTGATGTTGTTGGATCATCAAGTAGTGGGAAAAAGAAAGAATATTTGGGTAAAGAATATGATTATGTGTTTGATGTTGATATTAAAGATGGTGAACCTCCATTGAAGTTGCCATACAATATCAATGACAATCCATATATGGTGGCTGAGAAGTTTTTGGCTGATAATGATTTGCCGCCAACCTATACTGAAGAAGTGGTAAGGTTCTTAGAAAAAAACACTGAAGGTGTAAGTTTACAAGAAAGCACATCTACATCTGCCAATGAAAGGGTGATTGATCCATACTCCGATGCCTATGCCAGACAGCACAACGTTGATGCTTCCTTAAAAGTTATTCCAGCAAAGGACTACATCTCCTTTAAGGATTACAAGAAGGAACAATTAGTCAATGGGTTAAATAAATTAAACCAATCACAAGAAGATAATGTTAAATTATCACCAGAAGAATTGTCAATCGTTGAAGCTTCATTAGGTTCATTGACATCGAAGCAAGCATTGGAAATCATTACGAATTATTCCAGTCGTATTATCAAGAATTGGAACAATTCATCCAAGTTGATTGGGTTTGATTTGTTAAGAATAAGTATTCCAAGAGTTACCACCGTGGATTTACTCTCGTCTACAGATGCAGCAGAGACCATTTTAGATGTATTAAATTTAGGATTAGATGAAGCTAGTGGAGAAAGCACTGCGTTGTTAATGATGATCTTAAAAGTATTGAATAATTTAGTTGGCAACACATTATTTGTCCAATTGTACATTGATCCAAGTGGGCCAGATGGTAAATTATACGAATACAATACCTTTTTTAAGAAATTGTTGAAAAAATTGGAAACCACAGCAAGTAAGTTCACCACAGAAGCCAAATTATACACTACTGCTTTTACTACATTGTCCACTTTGATTTATAATTTATCTGCTTATCACTTGAAAACTTCCGGATTAAAGAATAATGCAGGATCAGCTGATCCAGTAATTAAATGCATGGATACATTGGGTGACCAAATAGTTGAATCATCTAGTGAAGCTGCATATAGATTAGCCATTGCATATGGTAACTTCAAATACGCTAAAGTTTATAATAAGGAAACTCCTCAATGGTTAGCTGAAGCAGGAAATCTTTATGCGATCAATGGAGAACAGAGATTTATTGATATCGCCACGGATTTAAAAAGTTTATAAGTTAAATATTAAGTATACAATTAAAAATAAGATACATCTTTTTTTTTATTGTCGTTTATTGGTATATCATTATGTATAGTTCTTTCCAGAAGATATATTCCTTTTTCTAATCGGTGAACAACTCAGGCACTTTTTGAGCGTATTGTGCCAATTTAGAAGCAATGTTAAAATCCAAATTATCACTTAATGGAACAATAGAATATACTCTGATTTTCATATCAACACCAACTTTACCAATGAATTCGTAGTTTTTATGAATTTCCAATACATCTTCAACTTGGGATAAATCTAAATTGATAGTTCCATTACACAGGATGATTGCTTGATGTGAAGCTTGATCAAATGATTCACATTTACCCATAACACGTACTATCTTACCTGAGTTTGTACCAACTAAAGAGGCATCAATTCTGACATTTGTAGCTTCCATGATTTGTATATGTGGGGATAGAAAATTGTCTTGGAATGTGTATGGAAAAGAGATGATAAAAGAGCAAACGCGTCTTGGTGGTGATTTTTTTTTTTTACGCTCGCTCTTTTCTTCCTTCACTTGATTTCTGGTTGTAGATTTTGTTTTTCTTTGTCTTTTGCCTATTGCTCTTGTTCTGAGTTTCACTTGTTTATATTTGGTACGTTACAGTTGCCAAAATCTTGCAAGTTATGATAGCACGATGTTCCTGTCATTGTCATCGGCCTATCCACCAAAGTCTATGGATAGAAATCACGACAATCGAACTCTCGGATTCTTTGGTAACTTGTATTTTTGTCTTCCGGATAATCATCATATAGACTTTGGCAACCCTTCCGGATATTGTGTGGTCACGTTGTCGATGGCCCCTATTAATTTCTTGTCGTGATTGCTCGTTCAGCCCTGGCCCTGTGATTTTTTTTCTCTCCCTCTCTCATTGTCACAAGATTGGTGTGGTGTACAAAATATGGCAAGGCGAGCAAACTGAAAGTGGAAGTAAAAATTTAATAATCAATTGCAAACTAAGAAATTTTGCGTCGAGCTTTTTTGTAACTCCATTCAAAGCGAATCCATTAGACAAAAGAAAAAAAAAAACACGTCGACTTAGAACGAAAATTTTTCCAATTTTCAGTTTGCATTTGTAAAATATAATAAAAAGAAAATTTGATTTACTATTTCGATTTTTTTCTTCTTTCCTCTTTTCAGATCATCTTTCTTTCTAGTTCATTAG
Source organism: Candida tropicalis MYA-3404 (assembly GCF_000006335.3). Lineage (NCBI taxonomy): Eukaryota > Fungi > Ascomycota > Pichiomycetes > Serinales > Debaryomycetaceae > Candida > Candida tropicalis. Next base: position 863,503 of record NW_003020056.1, on the reverse strand, counting down.
ATCTATTCATTCGTTCTTCTATTCAATTGATAGTTTCAAAATGATTGAAGGCGTTTCTTTTATTAAGACACCAGCTGCTAAACCACAACCACCAGCTTCTAAAGAATGTGGTGTCTGGACTACTGATTCACCATCTATTCACAATGCTCCATTGCCAGCTGATGGTCCAGGTTCAACTTCTTTCTCCAATACCATCTTGTTCAGTATCTTGGCATTGGTTCCTGGTTACATCACCTACAAATTAGGTTTGGGTTTCAAGACTTGGGTCTTTTTCTTTTTGCTTTTGGCTATCCCAATCTTAATGGCTTACTGGACTGTCATGTCTACCTTCTCTCCACGTATCAATGAAAAAGTCAAATATCCAAACAGACCAATTTCTTACTATTTGGAATTCCACACTCCTGAATTGAAAGCTAAATACGAAACCTCCAACGGTGGTAAAGGTTCTAAAATCCCAATTGAAACTTTCCAAGAATTGTACTTTGACGGTAAAGTCTCCTTCAAAGGTGATTGTTTGGATGTTTTAGAATACAAACACGACTGGGCTAGTTTCAGATTCACTATGGGTTTGTTTAGATTTTTCTTATTGGGTATGATTCCAGAAGTTATCTTCCACTCCCAATCTCAAGATGAAGAACAAGTTAGAGACCATTACGACCGTGGTGACGATTTTTACACCTGGTTCTTGGGTCCAAGAATGATCTACACTTCTGGTGTTATTAGTGATATTACTAGAGAAGAAACTTTGGAAGAATTACAAGACAACAAATTGACTGTTATGGCTGACAAGATTGACTTGCAAAAAGGTGACCACGTTTTAGATATTGGTTGTGGTTGGGGTACTTGGACTACTTTTGCTTCTTCCAAATATGGTGCCAATGTTACCGGTATTACTTTAGGTAGAAACCAAACCAAATGGGGTACTCAATTATTGAAAGAATATGGTATTTCATCTGACCAATCCAGAATCGTTTGTTGTGATTACCGTGACGCTCCAAAATCTAACAAACCAAGCGGTAAATACGACAAAATTACTTCTGTTGAAATGGCTGAACACGTTGGTATCAGAAGATTGACTGCTTACTTGGAACAATGTTACGATGCTTTGGAAGATGATGGTTTACTTTTCTTGCAATACTCTGGTTTGAGAAAGAACTGGCAATACGAAGATTTGGAATGGGGTTTGTTCATGAACAAGTACATTTTCCCAGGTGCTGATGCTTCTACTCCATTGAGTTTCTTTTCTAGTTGTATGGAATCTGTTGGTTTTGAAATTGTCAGTGTTGATAACATTGGTGTCCACTACTCTGCTACTCTTTGGAGATGGTACAGAAACTGGATTGGAAACAAAGACAAAGTTGTTAACAAATATGGTGTTAAATGGTACAGAATTTGGGAATTCTTCTTGGGTAGTTCTGTTGTTGCCAGTAGAAACGGTACTGCCACCTGTTACCAATTCATCTGTAGAAAGAACATCAACTCCTACAGAAGAGTTGACTACATTCCAAGACAAAAAGGTTTGCAAGGTCCAGTCCAAGAAGGTACTAAATGGGCTAAGGATAACACTAACTTCTACAACTAAGTTTAGCTAGTTGCATGACTTGGTGATGAGTTGATATAGAATGAATATAGGCATATAAATGTATATGGACTTTCTTATCGAAGAGAAGATACAGAAGAAAATCGAGCCAAATACATAAGAACCAATTTATCCTATTCTTAAACCAATTGATAACGATTTAAGATCAATGTCAACCAAGTCAATTGTAACACCGAAAAGTGAAAACTCCGTTGACCCCTTTATCTGCATGATGAAATAATTGAATCATTTCTTTTTTCTTCTTTTCCCATTGACTAAAAAAAAAATATGCACATACCCAAAACGGAAATTTATAACGGTATTACTCTTTGTCCGCTTGCCCATTAAAACACCGTACCATGAAATTATTCTTGAATGAGAAAATCCAAAAAAAAAAAGAAAATCACCGGGCTGGTTTTGAGTGAGCAGAAAATGATCACGAGATAGAAATTAGGAATAAGTTTTGACTTTTAAGAGTTTACAATAGGGGGTTCCATAAGATGACGACTCACTGAATTTGAAGGCAAAGTAATCAATTGACATGAATCATTATGTTTGAGTCGGTGATAGATAGAAAAAGAAAATTAACACTTACTCTTTGTCATTAAACATCAGCATACAGGATAGTCCGACATTCTTTCCTTTTTGTTTTAAAGTTTGTGGTGGTGATTTATTGACTCTGATACATAAAACTCCCGTTAAACCTCGGATTCTTCTTACCCTTGGTTACGTAGCGCAGTAATCAAGATAATATTAGTGCCAGAAACACAAGCGATCGGTGTTTGGGCAACGAGTGGTCACGGTGACGCGGTGCCGAAGAGAAAAAGACTACATGTGGTTATCATCAGAGTCACAATACCGGAAAGTTCCGTTCGAACGAACTCTTTGTGCGACATTACTTCGGATGATTACGACATGATTCATTTTTTTATTATTACTATTGGGTTGATTAATCTGGGGTAGAAAAAAAATAAAATTTCACACTACACAAGAAAAACTTTCCAATCAGAACAGAAGGAAGAATTTTTCGATAAGTTCAACAAATCTAATTGTTATAGAAAAAAGCAAAAAAAATTGAATCCTATAAATTGAATTCACTTTTCCCTATCCCTAATTTTTTTTTATAAAATATTCTTCTTTCTTTTTCTTTCTTTCTTTCTTTCTTTAACTTATTCAAGTTATTTATTTATTCATCAAATTCCAATTCATAAATAATGTCTACTCCATTCCCAAAAACCGCTGATAAGGTCAAAGGTGTCCAAATCTTGGGCCCAATTCCAGATGATGCCAAACACATTTTCAACCAAGAAACTTTAGCCTTTGTTGCCACTTTACACCGTGGTTTTGAAGCTAGAAGACAAGAATTGTTGAACAACAGAAAAGAACAACAAAAATTGAGAGACCAAGGTTTCTTACCAGATTTCTTGCCAGAAACTGAATACATCAGAAATGACCCAACATGGACTGGTCCAGCTTTGGCTCCAGGTTTAATTGACAGAAGATGTGAAATTACTGGTCCAACTGATAGAAAGATGGTTATCAATGCTTTAAACTCCAATGTTGCTACTTATATGGCTGATTTTGAAGATTCTTTGACTCCAGCTTGGAAAAACTTGGTTGAAGGTCAAGTCAATCTTTACGATGCTGTTAGAAGAAACTTAACTGCCAACATTAACGGTAAACAATACGCCTTGAACTTGGACAAAGGCAGACACATTCCAACTTTGATTGTCAGACCAAGAGGTTGGCATTTAACTGAAAAGCACGTTTTAGTTGATGGTACTCCAGTTTCTGGTGGTATTTTCGATTTTGCTGTCTACTTTTACAACAGTGCTAAAGAAGCTATTGCTCAAGGTTTTGGTCCATACTTTTACTTGCCAAAGATGGAACACCACTTGGAAGCTAAATTGTGGAACGACATTTTCAACTACTCCCAAGACTACATTGGTTTGAAGAGAGGTACTATCAGAGCTTCTGTTTTAATTGAAACCATCCCAGCTGTCTTCCAAATGGATGAAATTATTTACCAATTGAGAGAACACAGTGCTGGTTTGAACTGTGGTAGATGGGATTACATCTTTTCTTACATCAAATGTTTGAGAAACCATCCAGATTTCATTTTGCCAGACAGATCCCAAGTTACCATGGCTGCTCCATTCATGTCTTCATACGTTAAATTGTTGGTTCACACCACTCACAAGAGAAAAGTCCATGCCCTTGGTGGTATGGCTGCTCAAATTCCAATCAAGGATGATGAAGCCAGAAACAGAGCTGCTTTGGAAAATGTTACTAAAGATAAATTGAGAGAAGTTACCCTTGGTTGTGACTCTTGTTGGGTTGCTCACCCAGCTTTGGTTCCAGTTGTTTTGAAGGTTTTCAACGAACACATGAAAGGACCAAATCAAATTTCCTTACCACCAAAGGAACCATTCAAACCAATCACACAAAGAGATTTGTTGAGTCCATTTGTTCCAGGTGCTAAGATTACCGAACAAGGTATCAGAGCTAACATTGTCATTGGTATTTCTTATATTGAAGCTTGGTTGAGAAATGTAGGTTGTGTTCCAATCAACTACTTGATGGAAGATGCTGCTACTGCTGAAGTTTCTAGAACCCAAATCTGGCAATGGGTTACCCACGGTGCCAAGACTGACACCGGTAAAGTCATCACCAAAGACTATGTTAAACAATTGTTGGATGAAGAATACGATAAATTGGTCAAGAATGCTAAACCAGGTAACAAGTTCAAGAGAGCCTTTGAATACTTTGCTCCAGAAGCTCTTGGTGAAAAATACTCTGATTTCGTTACCACTTTGATTTACGATGATGTCACCACCATTGGTAGAGCCTTACCAGGTGAAAGATTATAAGCAACCCCCATTAAAAAGAGGAATGAAGAAATGTTCTGGAAACGTTATTTATATATTTTATAGTGTTATTTTTTATTTTTGTATATTTATAAAATGATTAAAAATATAAAAAAAAAATATTAAAAATTTTCAAATGTAAATTTGTGATATGAATAGAGTTTCTCTGATATGTCTATTGGATATAAACGTTGGTTGCAAATTTGAGAAAAGAGAGAAAAAAAAAAAACTGCACGAAATATTACTACATACATTATACACTTCAATTTAGACTTACATATGAACATTGTCTAGTAATAAATAAAGATGTCATCATTGAAAGACATTGAACAACGTGAGAAGATTGAAGCATTTGCTACTGCAATAATTCATTGGCTTTCAGAATTTCCCCGTTCACCAATAGGTTCAGAAACCACAGTTGAAGAATTAGTACAACCATCTACATTGTATAGAATATTCAAAATATTATTTTTAAGAGAAGATATGGAAACATTACAGAATGATAAATGGTTTCTTGAAAATCAATCAGTTACAGGCACTTCTATTTTACATATTCATGAATATACTATGAAACAAGTTGAAATTTTAGATGAATTGTTGGATTCTCATTTACGGGCAAAAGTTGATTTGAATTTGACACCCCATTTGAATTTATACAAGTTGATTATATTCCAGGATCATTATGAATTAAAAAAGATTTGTCAGATATTGTTCAAAATAGGCACTTTTACATCAAGATTATCTACAAATGGTTTGGCATATTTTGAATTCTTGACTGATGTTGATAAAAATTCAATAAATCAATTCAAGGAGAAGATACTCTCAATACCAACAGATAAAAGAAAAAAGAACAAATATCCTGGATTAAGAGAAAAGACTATGCCGCCAGTTGAAACCAATTCTGATTATGAATCTACAGAGAATAGAGTCGGCACTGGTATTGGAGTTGCTGGTGGAAGTGGGAGTGGAAGTGGGAGTGGGAGTTGCTATTATATTGATGAAGAGGAATGGGATGCACTTAATTGGGAAAATTCTATATTTGAAAATTTGATTTATAAATTAGCTAGAGAAATGAACAACTAAAAATTATAATGTATGTACTGTACCTATTTAAATCTTGATAATGCTGGTCCCAATAAATCTTTCTCTTCTGGTATACCTTTAGCCAATTTATGATTTCTTTGTCTTGCTTCTTTTTCTAATTTCAAGTTTCTTTCAATTCTCAATTTTCTTTGATCTATCACATTTTGTCTTTGTTTTCTCAAGTGTCTTCTTAACCCAGAGTTTTTACCTTTAACATCAGGCTTGATTTCTGTTTTACCCTTCTCTTGGTCTTTACCATTGTTCAATTCATTGATTTCACCAGGTTTTAATCTGATTGTACTAGCACGTTTATCAACAGTACCAATAACGTTTGGATCAAGAGCAATTGAATCAGATGGTAATTTATTAAGTAATGATCTGACTTCTTGTTCTTGTCTTTGTTTAGTTGATTCATATGGATTCAATTCAAGAGCATCATAATTGGCTTCACCAGCCCCTGGAACAATTATACTGCTAAAACCTTCTTCATGTCCAACACCTAAAATATCTTCAAATGGAACAAATTTGGCCTTTTGGATTTTAGATCCTGGAATTAAATGGTTCATATATGGTGTAGAAACATGTTTTCCTTTAAATAAATCCTTCCATACTGTGACATGAGGACCCCATCCAACAGAAAGCAAACCTGTATCTGAGATATCTAATGATGTAGCAGGAGTTTGTGAATAATAATGATCAACTTCTTTAAAATTCCTTATATCCCAGATTTTTATGGATTTATCAGCAGCTGCAACTGCCATATATTTACCTTCTCTATCAATAGCCAAATCACGAATAGGTCCTCTTGCAACTTGTAATTTAACTAATGGATCAGGCATATTTGGAGCCCACATACTAACAGTACCATTTCCATGACCTAGACACATGACTGCATTCCATGGATTTTGTTTCATAGCTTGAGTTGGGCCCATTTTAGTTCTTAATTCACTGACTAGTTGACCAGTTGATACATCTTGATATTTCAAAAACCCAGTATTTCCTGCAGTAACCAAAAGAAAATGATAGGGTAAAAAGTCCAACATAGTAGCTTCAATATGTTGATTCATTCTATGTAATTCTGTTCCTTGATAGTCATAAATAAAAGTATATTTCTTTTGAGCCACAGCAAAATATTGATCATTATGCAAATATTTCACAGCGTGAACTGTTTCATTAAGATGTAATTCACAATTTAATTGTCCCTTTCTCCAGTCCATAGAAGCAACATGACCTTTTTTACCTCCTAATAATAAATCACGACCATTACGGGAATAATCAATAGTATAAGGACCAAATTCAGTTAATTTTAATTCAAATTTTTTATTTGCAGTACTGACATCAACTGCCTCTACTATTTCATCTTGTTTAAATTTAAATGTCTTTTCCATATCATTTTCAGCTTCCAAGAACCCTTGTTCTTCTTGTAACAACAAGTCGGTCCCTGCTGCTGATTGAAGGGCTTCTTTATATTGTCTATCTATTCTTTGTAATTTTGAGTTTAATTTTTTATCCTTGGATTGTTTCTTGTTCTTTTTATAAGAACCTCCCCTTTCAAATTTGGAGACTCCTATTCTCTCCTTAGCTGGGTATTTATTTGTAGGTGCCATTGCTTGTAGACGTGTAGTCAGTGTATAAATCACAAGAAATGAAGTAACCTTGCTTCAACTTTAAGATGAGATGGGATGTCTAGCTTAAAGAGAAGAAGAAGAGGAAAAAAAAAAAAAAATTCAAAATGTGTCGCGCACGTACAAATTCGCACTGCGCGATAATCCACACAAAAATTTGGTAGTAAAATTTATGCGAGGCTTCGAACGAGATTCATCAAATCATACTGTTTTTTTTGTTCTGTTTTTCCTTCTCTCCCTCATTTTTCAATGCTCATCTGCTTTGCGTTATATTCTCCATAATCAAGCATCAGTTGATAAAAAAAAAAAAATTGAAAAACATCTGACTCCGATTCAGATCATATATAAAGTGGAGTTATTGCCAATTGATACTTTTTTTTTTCTTGTCGTTGATCGTTGTTTTTAATTTACCAACCAAATCAAATGTTTCGTCAAACCTTCAGACTGGTGAAATTTTCACCATTTACCAAAGGATTCAAAACCTCTGCAAAACAACCATTGAAAGCCAGTTTCATTCCAACTCCAATCGTTTTAGTCGCTGGTGTTGCTGCAGCAGCTGTTGGTGGCTACTACTTATTAGATTCTAGATCAGCATTCCATGAATACGTCTTGTGTCCCTTAATTAGAACCTTCACTGATGGTGAACAAGGTCATAAATTGGGTATCTTCTTTATGAAATATGGAATTGCTCCAAGATTAATGGATGAAGGTAAAAACGATCAAAGTGATGTATTAGGAGTTAAAGTATTTGGTCACAACTTGAAGAATCCAATTGGTTTAGCTGCTGGTTTGGATAAAGATGCTGAAGCTGTTGAAGCTTTATTCAATTCTGGTTTTTCCTATGTTGAAATTGGTTCAGTTACTCCAGAACCTCAACCAGGTAACCCACAACCAAGATTTTTCAGATTACCAAAAGACGAAGCTGTTATTAACAGATACGGTTTCAACTCTAGTGGACATTTCAATGTTTTGGCTACTTTAAAATTAAGATTCAATAAATTACTCGGTAAATTCCAAAGAAACCATGCTGGTGGTGAACTTCCTGAATCAAATGCTTTCCAAAAGGGTAAAATGTTGGGTATTAACTTGGGTAAAAATAAATTTGGTGATGAAGTTAGTGATTTCGTTAAAGGTGTTGAAAGATTAGGTCCATATGCTGATGTTTTGGTTATTAATGTTTCTTCTCCAAATACTCCAGGATTGAGAGATTTACAAAGTGAAGCCAAATTAACCAACTTGTTATCTACTGTCGTCAAGGAAAGAGATATTTTGGGTAAGAACTTGTTAGGTGAAAAACCACCTGTTTTGGTCAAAGTTGCCCCAGATTTAACCGAACCTGAAATTGAATCCATTGCTAATTCTGCTAAAGAAGCCAAAGTTGATGGTATTATCATTTCCAACACTACTATTCAAAGACCAGTAGACAAATTGTTGACTACTGATCAAAAATTAATTAACGAAACTGGTGGATTATCTGGTAAACCATTGAAACCATTTGCCTTGAAGGCTTTAAGAACCTTGAGAAAATACACCAAGGATTCCAATTTGGTATTGATTGGATGTGGTGGTATTTCCACAGGTAAAGATGCCTTAGAATTTGGTAAAGCCGGTGCTACTTTTATTGAATTGTACACTGCTTTTGCTTATAAAGGTCCTGGATTGGTTGCTAAAATTAGAGACGAATTGGCCCAAGAATTAAGACAAGAAGGTAAGACTTGGGAACAAATCATTGGTGAAGACGATAAATAAATAAACAAATAACTAACTAACTATTATAAACGGGTGTATGTACTAAATAGTCGTGTACGGACACACAAAAAAATGAAATATTTAATTTGCAGAACGAAGAAGACAAAAAGCAAAATGCGAGCTAAAATTTGAAATCAAAACAAATCTAGAATTGTCAATAACAAAGAGATACCACTATAGATTTCAACTTTTGATAATGTCATCATCAAAGCCATCTACACCACGAACAGACAGACGCCAAGTACATGGTAACAGACGTCATCTGCATAGATCTTCAGGAATACATTTACCTAGTTTATCACCAAAAGTACATCATTATCCAATTGATGCAGACAACCTACCGATGGATTCTACAGAAATTGTTGAAAAATTCAATGATATAGCACAGTCGATGGAAATTTTGGACAATAATATGAATGATTTGTGTCATATTCATGATAATTTGTCGAATCAATTCAATGAATCATTTGCTAGTTTTTTGTATGGGTTATCGATGACTATGTGGTGTGTTGATTTCCCTGGATGTCCAAATAGAGTAGAATGGGAAAATCTAATGGCTAAGAGAGAACAAAAAGAACGTATAAAGAATCTAAAGAAACGAGTGGAAGATGCCAAGATATTGAATAATAGATTGAAAGAGAGCCTAGCTGAAAAGACTAAACAGAAACCAACTCCTTCCGTGACAACAATTAATAAGCCACGACCAATGAATACTAGAGTAGTGAAACCAACAAGAACGGTTAACTTTAAACCAAGTCTGAATGAAAGTACAATATCTAGTATAACCAACGATAGACGCCCTGTGGCTACCAGGATACGACAAAGTCAACAAGCATCCAGGATACCTCAACCAGGTAGAATAAACAGACAACATCAATATCAGACAGCAGCTTCTGGAGTTGGCGGTCCAAATCTTAATCAACCTCCTAGGTATATGCGTGGTTTGTTTGATGGGAGTAATACATCAAACACATCGAATTATGGACGTGTAGTCAAACCATCACTGCAGACAAAAAACAAATCAACCAATAGTTTAGCAAATCGTCCACCATTCAGATAGGTGTAAATACGTATATAGTTAACCACCATATATAAGCTGAAGTTTAAGTTCGTATTTGACTTGCTCAATTGATTTGTTTTGCTGTGATGCAATCACCATGAGATAATCTTTGTTTTCTAATGAATTCATGATAAGTTGTCTTCGAAATTGCTCTTGATAATTGAGTGGCTCTGAAATGTTTGGTGAATTATTGAAATAATTATGGCCTGATGAACCATTATGATTGTTTGAATCCATGCTTAATTCCTGATCAAGAATGAACAAAGTATTTCTTTATTATCATTTTCCGACTCCTGCAGATTTCATATTTTTTTGTATTTGCTCACAACATTGTGAGTTCGAAATTTTTTCTTTTTCTCCAGCAACACACTTTTATTCAACATCTCCTCTCCCATTAAAGATTCATCATCACTAACTACCAGCCCTCTATTCAATATGTCTGATTCAACTGACTCACCAGCTGTTCTTTCAGCTGAAGAAAAAAGAAGATTACTTCGTGAAAGAAGACAAGCAAAGATGGCTAAAGGTCAAGCAACTGATAGATTGAACAATATTCTTTCTCAAGGTTCATCAGTTAAAACCACCGGAGTTAAATCAGTTCTAGATGAACCTCAACCAACCGCTACTTCTTCAGCCATCCATGATGAAGATCCAGATATTCAAGATATTTCTGAAATTGCTAGTCCACCACCACCAACTCCACCAATTGGTGAAGGATCTCCTGAAAATATTGATGATATTTTCCAAAAAATGCTTCAACAACAAGTTCAAGGTAAAGATGGAAAAGTGGATCCAAATGATCCAATTGTTCAAATTATGAATATGTTCAAAGATGGATCAGGTGCTGATGGTCCACAAGAAGGAGATGTAAATGCAAATGAATTTAGTAATGATCCTGTGGAGAATAAATATCAACAAGATTTACAAGCTTATGATACTTATCAACAGAAATTATGGAAGTCAAGATTTTTAGTCATCAGAGTAGTAGTAACTTTGTTTAATTTTTTCTATCATTATTTGAATGTTCCAAGTTTCCATGCATCAAATTATTCTTATGTTAGAGACTTGGCCCAAGATGAATTCCCAGTTAGAAATTTCTTCACTTGGTTTGCTGCTTTTGAAGTCATTATAGTTTTACAATATTATACTGTTTTCCATAAACTTGGTTTATTCCATGCTGCTAATCAAAACAGTATGATTATGAAATTAATGTCGATGGGATCAATGGTGTTACCACAATTGAACACTTATCAACCATTGGTTGCTAGATTTTTAGGATATTATGAATTGTTTGGAATAATATTTGGTGATTTGTCACTAGTTATTGTATTATTCGGTTTACTTAGTTTTACAAAGTGATGATAGTTTATTTCCTTTCATTGAAATCAATCTATATACAGAATAGTTTTAAAATTTCTTAATAATAAATGTGTTCACGCTTGTCTTTGCATGTCTTTTCTTTTTGCTGCCAATATCTTGTCGGCACTAGCAAACTGTTTACTCTTCCAAATGGAATAGATTAACAATATTGTACTTCCCACTGACAATCCAAACCAAGTGATCAAATATTGCAAGTGGTTATTGGTGAATTTGATGAATGGTTTAGCAGCAATAGGCACACCTTCGTTGGCAAACTCAAATTCTTGATATTGTAAAGTATCATCATGTTCAGTATTGTGAGCAATAAATTGAGCATCAGATTCACTACCTTTAGAGAAGAACAACTTACCCAATAATGAAGATTTAGCCCCTTTGGAATTTTCATCTTTTCTCCAATCAACATGGTCTCTTAAATCATAGATCATTTGACAATAAATCGGTAAAGATCCGCTTTGTTCTGCCATAGCAGGAACATCAGGGAAATGGAAAAGTTTACTTCCTTCCTCATGTTCAAATTGTAAAGTTGATCTAGTAGGCATGATTCTAAACAATGCTTCAATTTCAATTTGACCTTTTGGTAGGGCTAAATGTGATAAATAACCAGATGATCTAGTTTCTGGAACAACTTTACTTTTTTGAATCCAACCACGTTCAATTAAAATCGGATCCCCACCATTTTCTCTAATAAATGGTGTAACAACAAGGTATCCAACTTCACCATTTCTTAATCTTGGTCCTAAGAACATTTCATTTTCATAATCAAAATGTCCTTTACATTTAAAACGACGATATTCGAAATCTGCAATAACCGTTGGATCCAAATTTGGTGGTAATTCAGGGATAATAGGAGCAGCAAGGTTGTTTTCACATTTAGCAATTAAATCAGTTTTCCAATTTAATCTTTTAACTTGCCAACATCCTAAACCAAATGATATAATTGGCATAGCATACATTAATCCTAAAAGAAATCGACGAATAATAGGGATTTTAGCTTGATGTTCAATAGTACGCAAATTACCAGGAACAGCCTTCATAGGTTTCCAATCCATAGTTAATGTTTTGACAGAACGTCTAAATTGTAGTAGCTTTATTGGCCTATAGCCAAACGCTTTAGCATAATGGGTAAACATCGTTGGTATTGATTCAAAAAGATGGGTTCTACAATGATGTCAGTATTTTTTTTTTCCTTCCCATTTGTTTTCTCTCCTCTATTTGGTTTTTTTTTTTGATTTTTTTGATTTTTCAAACCTAACGATAGATACGAACAATGTCATTACATGGAGAGGACTGGTAGAAGAGTATTTTGTAGAATATATTGGTGATAGATTAATGGAGTGCCAATTGGTAGTTGTGCTTTGTTCTCGTGTATTTCCAATCATATATTATTATGAAATATCCAAGGCTACTATTACCAAACTCCGTAATCAAGAATATGCTCACTATAATCATCTGATTTGGCTACTTGACAATAAAATAATAACCAAAATCGTAACCATTCTACATGATTGGTTGAATCCGTGGATAATCATACTTTTCCGATTTCAACCATACAATGTACAAAAAGGAGACCTTTAGAAAGAGAATTACGAAATCAACTACGTAAATTTTTCAAACCCCTTATAATAATATCTCCACAATATTTCAGAACCGAAAACCAAAAAAAATAAAAATTAAAAATCGCAAGACAATTTACATTTGCTCTTTTTTCCATATTTTGATTTTTTTTTTTCCACTTATCTCCTTTATCTGAAAATACATATTCATTTGATTATGCCAACAGTATCAGCAGAAGCTTTATTAACTGAATCTAAACAACAAAGACACCAAAGATTCACCAATCAATTATATCAAGCAGGCGCAAAAGGGTTACTTCAGGGAACTTTAGTTGCTCTAGTATCAGGATACGCATTATCGTACAAATATAATCATGGATTGAACAAAGCATATTTTAGAAATGTTTACAAAGTTTGGTGGTTTGTAGGTTGGGCTGTAGTTGGAGTAACTTTTGCCACAGACACAGCAAAAATGAAGATTAGTAAACAAGCAGCAATTGAAGATGAAATCAAACGTGCTAGGTATCTTGAAGAGGAACTAAATAGGTATTCCAAATAGTGATCTCCCTATGAAGATCTCGAATTGTGATGAAAATATAAATGATGAAAATATAAATGATGACCTATATAACTATATATATATTCACTAGCATTCTTTTATACATATACTTGTAAAAACAGAAATTCGAAGATATTTCTTTAACTATAGAAAGCTTCCTCGTGAAATTTCAACCCATATTCACTGGCCCATAATTTAACATTTTCCACTAACGGAGTCGGACCGGCAGAAATAACCCAAATCTTTTCAGCTTTAACATCTTCTTGGACAACTTTGTTTCTTGGCAAATCACGACAACAGATTAAATTATGATTTTCATCTTCAACTGGACCTGAACATTGTGTAAACCCTTCATTGATACACCAATTATAATATCGGTAACTCAATTTTGGTCTTCCTTTGTATATCTTATTCTCCAAATTCAATTTCCTGATCAACCGTTTATATTGTTGAACCCATGATTTTGTTTGTTGAGATGAAGACAGTAAATAGTATGGAATAAAAGGTTCATTAACACTTGATTTACGAGAAACACTTCTTGACCTGCTAGATTGCTCGTTTAGATTATCGTTGGTGACTTCAAATTCATCAACAGACTCTTCATATTCACCACCCATATCATCACTAAAACTATCATCAGCAGTAACATCATCTATTTGAACTAAATCCTCGCAAGCAGGACCTGGAGTAGCACTACGTGTACAATCAGAACCACTATCGTCTTCATCGTCACTGTTCATACTGATATCAACATTTTCTATTTGATTTTCAAGATTCAATGTTATTTGTGGTTCATTGCTGTTTCCAAGTAATGGTGTGGTTTCGTCTCGCTCCAAATCAAAATGACTAGACAAATGGGAGTGCTTGCTCATATTGGAAGCGTAGCTGATTTCATTACGTAACGTCTTCGACTGCTCTTTGATTAACGTTTCTCCGGTGATGAAAATTTCAAAATCATCACCATGGATGAATCCATCGAAATATTGCAAAATGAGAACATCACGGAAATCTTTAATGACCCAAATGATCTTTGTTGGTATCCCATGATAGTTCATTACTCTCAAAATCGGTAATGCAAAAGAAATGGCAGATCCACCAATAACAATCAACAACCGTTTTGCGTTAATCTTCAACTTACTTAACGAAAATTTTGGAGAAGGGAGTGATTGAATGAACAACAAGTGTGGATCATAACTGCCGACAATCAAATATCTTCTATTGTTGTATAACTTAAAATTACTCTTTCTAATAATCAACCGTTGTAGTTTGTCATTTGGGAACGAAACTAACGTGTATGGGTGATAGTTTGGAATGAGTTGTTTGAATGTTCTAACAAAAAAATTTGAGCTGTAATTTGTTAGTCTTATATGAGCACCAGGTGCATGAGCAACTTGTGCAATTAATTTATTAGGAATCTCAATCATGGATAAATTAGGTGACACATCAATCACTTTCACTTCTCCTTTAAAAGAGACTCTTGTCAAATATAATCTGTATCCAATTTGTCCTAATAATATGGTGACATTAACTATGGTATAGATTGTATATGGTTGTGGTCGAACATGGAACTGAAGACAACCAACAATGATCCAAGTCCAAATATAATGCATGGAATAGAATAATCTGTACCAACGTTTTCTCATTCCTGATAGTGATGTGATTATGATAATCAAAAAACCAGCTAATGCAATCCAACCGTACACATTCTCCAATTTCCAAGCTTTATCCATCGTATTTTTAAAATCATAGTATCCAATGTACAACACGGTGTGAATAATACTCTGGATGATAATCAATCTAGATAACCATTTGTGAATCGGGATCAATGTCAAGTATAACGTGTTTGGCAAAGGACTTGGTCTTAATGTTAAGAATAAAACCGCTGGCAAACAATTCACAGGAAGTCTGCCCACTCTTTTTGCCAAATATATCAAATCCCCATTATTAATATCTATAAGTGATAATGTCCCCAAAAATGCTGTCCAAAATAATAACTGTATAATAGTTGATGAATGCAAAGTTATGTTAAATACTATTCTCTTGAGAACTTGTGCCACGTTGGTTAGTAGTCTATCTCTCCAACTTGCTGTTCGACAATTCGGATGATGTTCATGCAGTATATAATGATCTAATTTCAGATTGAATGATCTAATAAAATTGGATTTAAAACGTTGGTGAAAATTATGAATGACTAAGTAGTTATAAATAGGAATAGATATAATTATCACCAATAGTAGCAACGTGGCAATATCACCATATTTCGCAGTGGTATTCTTTCGTAATTCACTGGACTCCTTGGTCTTTTTGGTGGGATAGTGAAAATATTCTGTAATATTCATTGTGATTTTAGATTTGCAAAGAAGCGGAGTAATGACCAATATTGCATCAACCACGAAAATAACAACTTAACAGAAATGTGGGTAAAATTCTGATCTTTGAATAGGTAGATGATCAAGAGTGGTGGTAAAAGGGGAATACCTTATGATTAAATACTAAAGAAATATAGTTTGAAAACAAATTGTGGTTGTAAATGATTCCCAGATCAAAATTGTAGTCTAATTTAATTTCAACTACCAACCACCCGCAACTAAGGGAATAAGAACAAAGTAGAGTAAATTTCTTAGCCCTTTGTTTTTTTTTTTTCTTTTTTCTTTTCTTTTCATCTGTTTGCCTTTTGTCTAAGATCCACAGATGCGAATGGCACTAAGCGGCAATCATGAGCCTTGGAAACAAATTAATATTAGATGAAATAGATAAGGTCCGATTCAGGACCCACCACTCTACAGTATAGTTTAGACATTAAAATATTACACGTGTATTCCTTTGGTTTATCTATATATATGCTAATATTTTTCTAATACTTCATTCTCTTTGTGTTTTGATTTTTTCTATCAGCAATTAACCCCGATCTTGTTGGTTTTGAGTTACCAACAGAAACATACGAACTACCCTTATAAGTAGACCCATTGTTTCTTCCGTTGAAATTTCCATTTCTGTTAATTGTGCCGGATCTGGTTGGTTGTGTATAAAGTGGCTTTGGGTCCACTTTTCTCTTCTTGTTCTTGGTTTTTTCATTTAATGCCTTAAGGAAGCTGCCACCTGATTTGGTAGCAGAACCATTATTTCCATTATTTCCATTATCAAACTGTGTTCTTGGACCTCTAGGGAAAGCAATATTTCTTTTTGGAAGAACACCGGACTTCACAGGTTGGCTGTTATTTCTGTTTATAAAATCCTTTTTGCCAAATCCAGATGCAGATTTGATGTTACGGTTTGGATCATAAGCTTCTTCACCATAGTTATGCAAATATGGATTATCCGACTTTCGACCCTCTCCTCTTAACCGTAGGAAATACAATTCTCGAAACTCTTTAGGTAAATTGTTCCCACTGAAAGCACTTCCAAGATTAGGTATTCTGGATTTTCTTTGTTCTGAACATTCATCACCATAATGCTCATCGGAACCACAATTATAACAGTAAATTCTTGGTAGCGCATCTCTGACATCGTCACCGGACTGGGATGGTTTGATAATATAACTTCTCCATATACTTGGACAATTTTCATCACTATGTTTGAAAGTATCACACAGACGACAATATTGTCTCTTTTTGACTTTACTTTTACATGACAGTACAATATGACCTTTCTCACCACATCTTGCACAAATAATAGTTGTTGGACATTGACTTTCATAATGGTCATCAATAGCACCACATTTGTGACAAATGACAACTTTACATTTGGCTCTAATATGACCTCTCTTATGACAATTTGAACATAAAGGGCCTAAAGTTTGTCTTGAAAGACCCGACTCGTCGTCAGGGTCAGTAACACCAAAGTATCTTCCTTCACCTCTCAATGCAATAATTTCATCTAAATCATCTGTGACTTCATCATATGACAATGCTGTGGTTGTATTTGGTGTATGTTCACGCGATGACTGTATCAGTGACTCCTTTTTATCCAGAAACTCTGAACTGTTATACTTTTGTCTTTTCCATTTTTGACCTTTGGTGTCTTCTATAAAAGGTAGTGTTGACATTCTTCCTCTTTATTAATAATACCTGCGATATTAATATTGTAGTTAACCGTTGATATTTTAACTTTGATGGCTCTGTTTAGGTGAAGACAAAAAAGAAAATTTTTTTTTTGCTTCCCTCTTTCATTTTTTCTTTTTTTGGTAATCGCAGTTCCTTTTTTCCTTCCTTTTTCTTCTCATTCTACTGTTGGTGCTACAATTGGCATTGATTACGCACAAAGTGTCAAAGTGTATCATTATCTCAGAGCACATTTATAATAATAATGACTACAAGATATCGCCTGCAGAAGGCTCAATGAACTTCATTAGTAAAAGAAAATAATAGTAATATCAATTGTAAGAAAACTAAAATATATGTAAAGTTGAATACATTTCACTCACGCATTTTCATATCTGTTTGCTCGGTAGTAAAGTCATAATGATAAATTCTACAAGACATTTCTGACAGCATTATCAGTACCTTGTGCTTCCAAATCATTGGTTTGTTTGTTTCCAAGTGGGTCAAGGGAAGTGGTAACATATTCTTGATGTTTAAGTTCAGCAAAGGCATAACAAGCACTTGAAAAGGTGAATAAAATTGCAACAACCAACAAACTAGTGGCTTGAACAACAGTAGATAAGTATTGAATAACAGCATTCAACAAATAGAAACCACAATGAGGTAAATTACCATCAAATTTCTTAACAAATGCGATGAAGTTCTCACTTAATGGACAAATCTTTAAAAACACTGGAATTTCAACAAATAATACAATCAAACCTTGAACAATACATATAATTGAAAATATAAAAACCAAGGAAGTATGGAACAAGTTAGCAATACCCAATGCTAAACATACAAAAACTGTAAGTATACTAATCCATTGTCCATAAAGTGAAAAGTTCTTGGATCTAAAATCACTCGAAAGTCCACCCCAAATATTCTTTAAAGCAAAATCAGCAAGAGCCATGGTTAAATGTAATTAAAATTCAAAGAATTGTATTCAATAGTTGAGAAAGAATCAATTAGTAACACTTCTGGTTAGTTATTCCTTGTTTTGCCCTCCTTTTAAAAGTATCTTTTGTTGATGTGTTCTTTGTTTTGTTGTATTTTTTTTTTCTCCTGGTGCTGTAGTCGAACTTAAATATCGGACACGCACTCTCCCCACTAAGACCACCATACTTTTGTCAGCTTGGCACATTGACTGAAGTTATCTGGAACAAGGCTGTGGCCCTTCAACAAACCCCACAAGATGATCCATATAGACTTTCAAATTAAACGATAGAGTGGTTATATCGATTCCAAGTGTTGTAGGTGAATTACAACTTCGTTCGTGAAGAATTTGCGGTACGAGGAGCGTCGTACCGAGATGATAAAGGTTCATATCTATGATTTAAACACCATCTGAAACTTAATAATTTTATTCAAACACATCATTTCCAACCAAAAAAAAAACATATACTATCAACTTGGTTTATTCATGTATTTTTCTCTAAGGTCTACACTATCATGAACTATCATCAAGTGAAATGACATACTGGAATGAGAAAGAAAGAAAAAAAAAAGAAAATTTTTTTGCGCACGAAATTTTTCAATTCATCAGTTCTACTTATCAAAGTACTCCATAAACAATTTATTTACAACCACACAAAAACTAAGTAATGGGGAGAGAAATTGTCATAGGTTTAGTTGGGAAACCATCAAGTGGGAAATCGACCACTTTAAACTCATTAACTGATGCAAATGCCAAATGTGGAGCATTCCCTTTCACAACTATAGATCCAAATAAAGCTACTGGGTATCTTGAAATTGATTGTGCCTGTGCAAGATTCAATAAACAAGATAAATGTAAACCAAACTATGGGTATTGTAGAAACGGTAAACGTGGTGTCCCAATAATGTTATTAGATGTTGCTGGTTTAGTTCCTAATGCACATTTGGGTAGAGGATTAGGTAATAAATTCTTGAGTGATCTAACTGAAGCTGATTGTTTAATTCATATTATCGATGCTAGTGGTACTACTGATGCTGAAGGTAAAGCAACTAGAGGATATGATCCATTACAAGATATTGAATGGTTACAAGATGAAATCTTTCAATGGATTTTGGGTAATTTACAAGAGAGATGGAAAACTGTTGTGAAAAGACATATTGCTACCAAATCTTCTACATTGGAAACTTTGAGACAACAATTGGGTGGGTATGTTGCCAACAAGAAGTTAATTGGGGATGCGTTAGATTTAATACCTGATTTACCACCTTTACAAGATTGGGACGATGAAATGCTAGGAAAAGTTGTTAGAACTTTTATGGAAGTCAAATTCCCAACTGTTTTGGCATTAAATAAAATGGACCATCCTGATGCTGATAAGAATGTTTCTAAAATCATATTGAAATATCCAAAACTGAAAGCTGTGCTAACTTCTTCAATCACTGAAGTTTTTCTCAGGAAACTTGCTGCACAACATTATATTAAATATGATCTGGGAACAGAATTTATTGATACTAAAGATGATTTACCAGATGATCCAGATTTAAAAGAATTAGATGACAAATTGAGAAATAGAATTGAAAATATCCGTGATTTGGTATTATATAGATTTGGATCCACTGGTGTTGTTCAATTATTACAAGCCGCTGCTGATCTTTTGAACTTGGTTCCTGTTTATCCAGTAAGAAACATTCATAATTTTACTGGTGGCTCAGGGGATTTCATTTTCAGAGATTGTTTATTAGTTAAAAGAGGTACCCCAGTAGCAGCAATTGCAAAGAAGATTATGGGTGATGTGACCATTGCTGCTGTTGAAGGTGTTGGTGGTATTAGAATTAGTGAAGATGATACTGTTGACATCGGAAAGAATGACATCATTTCATTTAAGGTCGTCCCAGGTGGTCATAATAAATAGAGTGGTTTATAGGGAAATCCTTTAGTAGTGTAGTGATAGATTCAGTCATAGAACATTCTTTTATTTTGGTAATTGATCGCACACATCACCACGAAGAAGGACGTGGAGGAAGAGAGAAAAAAAAAAATTATCAACAATTTAACTTGTTCTTGACAAAAGATAATATATAGACAAACTAGGAGACTTCTTTTTCTTATACGGATACCTTTTAAGAAGTCAATGTCATCAGTGAAGAAATATCTTAAGTCTGCAAAAGCAGCACTAGAATCCAATGATCCATTATTGGCATTGGAACATGCTGGTGACGCATTAGAAGAAGATCCAAATTGTTATTTTGCTCATGTATTTCAAGGTAAATCCTATCAATTATTAAGAGATATCCCTAAAGCTATTGCAGCATTTCAAAAAGCTGCTGAAATTGAACCAGATTATTTGTTAGCATGGAAAGGTTATTTTCAAGTGGTTAGGACTACAGATGATTATAAATTATTTTTTAATGTACTCACTAATGTAATCAGAGTACAAATAAATCAAGAACAATCTATAGCAGAAACGTTACGTGATATGAGGAATTATTTGGATACTCAAAAATATAAAAGTAATGATAAATTATATGAATATTATTTGCAATCGATCTTACCAGGAACTGAATTGGGTGATTTAGTGGGAACTGCTATTGAACCAACAGATGTTACAGTTAAAAAATTATTAGACTTCAAAATTACAAGTACTGAAAAGACAGTTGCAAATAGAATATCTAAAGAAAGAGTCAAGTTTGGAAGAGCCATGACTGTTGATCAGAAATCCAAATTAGATTCGATTGCTTGGTCATATTATGAAGATGGATCCATTATTAAATTGTTTGAATTGTTTCTTAATTCCTGTGATGATGATGGATTAAGAAGAAAATATGAAGAGAAACTTTTGAAATTCAAATATGAACAATTGAAAATTTGTCCTGATAAACAAGTAATGTATAAAGATATCAAACAACAAATGGAAGATATGATTTTAGTCAATACTCAGAGTTTGTTTTGTTGGAATTTGTACTTTGATTGGTGTGATGCAAAGACTATTAATGATCTTGATGAAAATAAAATCATTCAATATTTGCAAATTTTCCAAAATGAAGGGTTAGGTTTGATATTGTTTGCCTTTGTAATGAGTGATATTTCACCTTATAACAAAGAAAAAATCATTAAGGGGTTGTCTGCCAATGAATTGACTAAAGGAAAGGATAAATCTGACACGATTGATGTTGAAGATGAAGAAGATGCTAAAGTTTTAGAAGACCTTGAAGATGTTGAACAACAAGAAGAAGAGAATATGTCTCAGTATTATTTGCCACAGAATGAAGTTTTGGGATTGATATTAGATGGCTATAGTAAAGCCAAGAATTCAATCCTAGCTGGTAGAATTATAGTGAATTACTATATTTACTTAAGGCAATATAATGAAGCTTCCGAGAAAAGTCGAGAAGGAATCAGAGCATTGGCTGATGTTCAAAGAACATTTGGTATCGATTTGATCAATACTAAGGAAGATTTATTATGTTCACTTGCTATTGTCTATACATATTACGAAGCTCCAAAGAATTACAGTCGAGCTGTTCAACTTTATGAGAAAATTTTAGAATCTGATCCAAAGAATGTTAAGGCTCAAGTTGGTAAAGGTTTAATTTATGCTGAAAGAGGGGAATTACAGGAAGCTAGGAATATTTTGGAAACTGTTGTTCAAGAATATCCTGATAATATGGAGGCTGAATCTGAATACTATTGGTGTTTAATCAGACTTGGTGAACATAAAGAAGGTCGTGAAGGTTTGACTAAGTTTTTGAGTAAAGTTACTGGTGGTGATTTACAAAGCAAAGAAACCAGAGCTGTTGCTTATTGGAGATTAGCAAAGAGTTTCATTATGGAAGACGATTCTGACAAGAATAATATCAAGGAATGTTACAGTAACTTGGTTTTATCACTTAAGGATTCTGATGTTTATGCACCATCATATACTCTTCTTGGGGTATTATTCCAGGATTTCTATGGTGATGTTGAAAGAGCTCAAAAATGTTTCTTCAAAGCGTTTGATTTGGATATCAATGAAATTGTTGCTGCAAGATATTTGGTGGAACAAGCAACTGCTAAGAATGAATGGGAAGTTGCACAAGTCTTGGCCAAACGTGTTGTCACCAATGATAGTTCAAGACGATTATTAATGCGTGAAGGTGTCAAGGGGGATAAATCTTGGCCATATCGTGTTTTAGGTTGTGGGGCTTTGAATATCCAAGATGATGCCAAAGCCATTGAATGGTTTCAAAATGCCCTTCGTTTAGATGCCAATGATTTTGAATGTTGGGTTGGTCTTGGTGAAGCTTATTATAATTGTGGTAGATATGATGCAGCAGCTAAAGTTTTCAATCATGCATTGACTATTAAACAAGATCAGTGGACCGTGAAGTATATGTTGGGTGTTGTCACATGTGAAATGAAGGAGTATAACGAAGGGTTGACATATTTGTATGAAGCATTGGAATCTAAACCAAATGAAGAATGTATCATTAGTGCTATCTATGAAGCAAATATTGAAAATACCCATCGTTTTGTCCAATCTGGTTTCTTTGGTAGAGCAATTAACGCTGATTTGAAAGCCATTTCTTTTATTAAACAATCTCTTGCTGTTAATACTTCATCCCAAAAAGCCTGGAAATCTTTAGGTGAAGCATTGAAAGTGTTTACTAAAATCCAAGAGCACATTGATGAATTGCCAGTTGATGACATTTTTGATATTTTCAAAGAAGCAGGAATAGATAACGAAGAGTTTGATATTGGAGAAATCACCCTTGATGGATGTATTAATTTAAGCAATGCCAAAGATTTGTATTCAAAAGGTGATAAAATTAGCTCGTTGTTAATACTTATCATTCTTGCTGCTGTTGCTGGTGTTAAGTACTTACCATCAAAGGCAAATAAATTATTACGTGCAACTGCATACTACAATTTGGGTTTGTCGTTATTAGAAGCCTTCCAAATTCAACATACTGAATCATTCAGAGATTTGTCGATTTTATTATTCAAGAAATCTGTTCAACTTGAACTGAATAATGCCAACTATTGGATTGCTTTGGGTAATGCTTATTTCTCAAGTAATCCACAAATTGCACAACATTGTTATATCAAAGCTACCACTTTGGAAGTCAAAGATGCCGAGATTTGGGTCAATTTGGCATCTTTATTCTTACGTTATGGTGATACTGAATTGTCCCAAGAAACATTCTTGAGAGCCCAATCTGTGGCACCACAAGATGCACAATCATGGTTGGGAAATGCTGTTGCCGCAGATATTTTAGGAGATGATGCAAAAGCATCTAATTATTATACACATGCATTTACCTTATCTAAAGGAAGATTAGCATTAGCACAATTCTTATATGGGTTATCTGTTATTAACAAGAGTAAAGATAGTGATGCTCGTAATATTGAAACTGCTCAAGAGTTTAGTATAAGTAATCAAGCTATGCAACAATATCTCAAGTATTATCCAGAAGATGAAGCTGGTTTAAGCATTGCATTATCAATTGCTGAAAGATGTAAAGATTTTGAACTGGCGATTAAATTAGGTCTCAAATTGAGTGAATTGTATGAAAAACAATATGAACAAACTGAAAGTGAATTAGTATTACAAAAATTTGCACAAGTTAAATCACAGTTGGCAAGAATTTATCTTGGTTTAGGAGATTATGAACAATCTTTAGATAATGGACAAATGGCATTACAATTACATGAAACACCAGAAATTTTATTATCTTGTAAAATCACTATGGGACTTGCATATTTCTTTTTGGATGATTTCAGTAGTGCATTAGGTGAATTGAAAATTGTTTTAGGAGAATATAGTCAATCATCAAGAATTGTTAGTTTAATTTCTCAAGTATTGTATGCTGAAGGGACAGAAGAAACTAAACAAGCAGCAATTGATCAATTATTTGCACATATTGAAGAATATGGATCATCATTATTGGTTGTTTTAACATTAGGTGCTATTTCATTAGTTGATGAATTAGATGATTATTTACCTGCCATTAAAGATGAATTGGCATCATTAGGATTAAATGAAATTTCAAATGATACTCATAGAGAAGTACCTCGATTGTTAAATGAAATCAATAAAAGATTAGGTGATGAAAGTGATCAAGTTTGGTTAAGATATGCTTATTTGTTCCCATTTGATTTTAATATTTGGAAAAATGTTAATAATACTATGGCTAAACAAGTTATTTCATTACATGATGTTAAAGTTAATGGTTTACAATATTCAGATGCCTTGTTAAAGAATGGTCAACTTAGAGATATCCAACGTAGTTTATTGTTGAATCCAGGTAATTTACAAGCTTTGGAGGCATTAGAAATGTGTTTTTAGTTTACCTATATATATATATATATATATATATA
The DNA here is from genome assembly GCF_000006335.3 of Candida tropicalis MYA-3404. Taxonomy (NCBI): domain Eukaryota; kingdom Fungi; phylum Ascomycota; class Pichiomycetes; order Serinales; family Debaryomycetaceae; genus Candida; species Candida tropicalis. Next base: position 838,675 of record NW_003020056.1, on the reverse strand, counting down.
TATATATATATAAATTAATTACGCCAAAGTAGTCATGTATTAAGAATTTTTAAATTTTTTTATATAGATGATGTATTTGTAAGTGAATACTTTGAATAATCAACCGAAATTAAATCACTCAAGGATGCCGGAACAGCACCATTATTATTAACTGAAGCAGCATTACCATTATTGATTATTAATTCATGTTGTTCTAATTTATCATTACAATAATCAATAACTTTTTGAAATTTATTCAAAGAAACTTCATTATGTTTCTGTAATTTTTCTAAAAGTTCCAATTCTTGAATAACTTTAACAACAACACCAATATCAGCAGCAACATCTTCTTTTTCACCATTATTATCAGATTGACTCAATACAATTAACCAACAATTGGCAAGTTGATCCAATGCTGTGGATTTTGTGTATTGAAATTCTTGGTTGGTAAAATTTGGCAAATTATGAATAATCATTTTTGTAACTTCTTCCAAGAATTGTAAAGAATGAATCATATTACTTTCTAAAGGAGGCAAATAATTCAAAATGAAATCAGAAACACATGATAAAAATTCTTGTAAATGAGGTTTAATTCTTAAATATGAATAATCACTTTCAACATCACATTTATACGGTAAATGAGATATAATCATATTAAACTTTTCGTGTAAAAGATCTAAAGAATCTTGTATAGTTGGTTTAGGGGCAATTTTTGACATGGTGGATTGTAATTCTGGGTGAATGATGATTAAATCTTGTACTAATTTTTGTAGGTTTGATTTATCTAGGGATTCGATTAATCGATGTAGTGGCAATGGTTGTCCAATAATTTTTGGAGTTTTTGATCTCTTATATTTACTTGAAGCTGTAGGATGAACAAATCTTTTTGATGATATTCCATTATTGATAGGTAAGTTTACATCAGAAGTATCTTCTCGTTTTCTCTTTTTCAATGTGGTGGCAAGAGGTGAATGTGATATTGTTTGATGTGGCGTTGTCGACGATGATGCAGAGGATGATGTTAATGCATACGACGACGACGATGATGATGATGATGAAGATGATGATGACGATGACGAACCATAACGAGGAATATGAGAATCTGTAGTAGATTTATCTGTTGAGTGTTCTTGAGTTAATCCTTTATTGGGTACTCCACCCCATTGAAATCCGGCTGACATCATATTTCTGGTATTATTGATAAAGCTATGTGTATAAGAATGTGAATGTGAATGCAAACTAAAAAAAAAAAAAACTGAAAAAAAAAGCAGTTGAAAACTAAACTAAAATAAAAAAAAAAATAAAAATTCTCTCACTTTAATGAAATGAAACAAAAAATAGTAGTAATAAAACTCAAATGAATATTCTAACTACTGTTGAAATATACAAAATAACTCTTGATTCGCTTAAAGATGATTCAAAGCAATCTTTCTATTTGAAATTAAAAATCCTGTTAATCTGAAATGATGATGAAGAAGAAGAAGAACAGGTAGAAATAATGAATGAAAGAAAAAAAATTCAAAATCCACCACCAACTCCTCTTTCTTTCTTTCTTTGTAGGCTTGCTCCTAACTAATTTCTTTTTTTTTGTTTCTTCTCTTTGGTATCGTCTACACTATGGAACAGAAAAAATAAAAAAAGAAACTGCCATAACTAATTAACTGGTACAAGTACACGACTGCCTTCTTCTCTACAAGTTTGCCTTATCAATATGGGGGTGAATAAAGAAGAGAGACAACAGGAATCACACATGTTGTGATTGAAACAAAGTATGTATTCAATAATCTTACGTAATATTTAAATATTAGCAGTAGTATGTCTCCCCCACTTGGCCTCCCCCCTTTTAACATAACCTTAATCTAATGGCACATGGTTAACATAAAGTGTCTGGACTTGTACTACCAAAAAAAAATCGCAACCAATGATGATAAACTTTAAATAAAAAACTGTATCAAAATCCTGTTTGTTTTATATTTAGATATATATATAGCTCTTTAGGTATGTATATACATATATATATAAGATGTTGTAAAAGAAGACAAATAAAGACATTTTGTGTGTGTGTGTGTGGGAGAAATAGCAGTATCGGTAGTAATGGTGATAGCGGCGACGGCGGCGGCTGGTGTTATATACAATAAAGCCAATTTTATAATTATTTTTTTTCCAAACTTCCCACACATCCTATTTTCCATTTGACTCTTCATTTAATAATAATCATTACCTTCTGGTTCAGATTCAGAGCCATAAGCTTCACTATCTAAATCATAATCAGCTTCTTGAAATTCATGATATCTATTTCTTTTGATTTCAACCTCATCATCGACATTAGTAAACCCGCCTCCATCGATTTGATCAGTATTCTTGACACCTTTTTCTTCTAGTGTCTTTACAATTTCATGCATTATGTCAACACATTCATTAAGTAATACTTTAGTTTTTGGATTGGATTGGATTTTATCTTCAGCTACAAATTGGTTCAACTTGTATTGGAATGGGAACAATTCTCTATATCCATCAACATTCTTCAATGCTAATAGACATTTTTTTATTGTTGACAATTCATTGTATCTAACTTCTAGTTGATGTCTTTGATGTTCATCCTGGTTATCTTCCTCGTCATCATCATCATCATCAACAAAACTTTCAATTTCATTGTCATCATAACTGCAATCGTCTTCTTGTGTAACAACCATTTTTTCTGATTGATTCTTTACTTTTTCTGTTGCTTCACCACCTCCACCATTTGCGGAATTGAGTATTTGTTTGTTCTCTTTGTCGTCAGATATATGCAATGATGATAATGGTTCTGCTATTGGTATGTTATCTGTCTTACTTGCCATTGTTTAATGAGTTCTTGGTCTGGAGAAAATCAGGGGTAATTAAAGAAAAAAAGGTGTACAAATTTATAAAGAAATCAAGTCTGGTAAGAAAAACAAAAGAGCAAAAAAAAATGGTGACGACTATTTAATTAATTTCTCTCTGTCTCTCTGTTTCTCTGTCTCTCTCTGTCTTTCTTGGTTGAGAGACTGTCTGAAATTGTATGTCTTTAAATGTATTTTTCGCCTGCTTACTCTTCCTCCCTCCCTCTCTCCCTCTCTCGCCCGTTTCTAATTTTCTTTTGTCCTCTCCAATTAATTCCGTAATCAACAACGACAACAGAAAAAAAATTCCTCAATGTACTCGGAACTTTTAGGGGTAGAAAATCGTGCCATTTAAGAATACCCAAAATAATTGCTGCATATCATACCCGGGATAAACAAAATGCATAACCCATAGTATAGAATATATGTAAGCTCGGTTATAATCTAATCTAAAACAAATTCTCTCTCTCTCTCTCTCTCTCTCTCTCTATCCGATTACTACAAGCAGTATATACTTTCTGTTTATTCTTTTTTAGTTTCAATCTATTTAAAGTATATCATCAAATTCTTCATCGTCATCGTCATCGTCGTCCTCCTCTTCAGCTTCATCTTGCGCCAATTGAGCATAATAAGCTGCCAATGCATTTTGAGCTTCCCGATCTTGTACTTCTTTCTCCCTCAACTCAGCAGTATTATTGATACTATTATTATTAGTGGTGGTGGTGGTATTAACAACCGGTGTTTCAGGTTCTTTGCTAGAGGAATCTTCTCCTTCTTCCTTTTTAATCTCACCACTTGCTCCGTCACCCGCATCTTCTCCACCATCTTCCGTACCTGATTTTGTCTCACTCGAATCATTAACCGAATTTTGCATTCCGATAGTTGAATTAGAATACCATGAAGGTAAAGCATTGGTTTCCAACATCTTTTGTCTGGCCAATTTCTCTTGTAATTCACGTTCGTAGTTTTCATCATTTGCCGTGATAGAAACTAAGGTAGTAGCATTCATAGATTGAGGAGCACTAGATTTATAGTTGGCACGGTTGGATACTGTGTATGAAGCAGTAGTGGCCGATTGTGCAGGAATGGCTTGTAGTAATGCTGTTTCGAAATCATTATCTTGAATGTGAGTTTCATCTATAATCTTCAAGAATTTAATGATTGGATCAACTTGTTTCATCAATTTTTCCAATCTTTCTTGTTTCAATGTTGCTTGTTGAGAAGAATCATCTTCAACTAATACTCCTTGGCAGACATCACAAATGAATTCAGTTTTATCTTCACTCAACATGGAAATAGCATCCAACTGACTAACTTTATTACCACATCTAGGACAAACATAACCTTGTGGATTACCAAAACTAGACATTTCTTGTTTTAATTGATTGACAATCGAATGCACTTTCCATTTAATCGAATCAATAGCTTCAGTGGTGTGAATGAAAAAATATGTACGAGTAACATATTTCTGTTGACCGTTATCTTCTCTTTGTACATGACTGGTCAATAATCTATCTTCAACTAACTTGTTACATAAAGAACGTAATTCTTTTCTCTTTATCCCCAATAAATGAATCAAATCATCTTCGGAAAGAACTGAATGACGAAGGACTGCATCAAGAATTAACACAAATGGTGTGGTATAGAATCCTCTACTAACAAATCTAATAAGTGATCTGACTGAATCGTCCATGAAGAAGAAGAAAGATGACTAGGATAGATGAACAATGTAATTCATTAAATTGAGTTTTCCATTGCCTTTCTGACTTTTTTTTTCTCTCTCTTTCTCTATTAATTTTTTTTTTTTTTTTTCGTTGTCTGAACTGTTGCAAGTAAAAAAGCAAATTGGTCACGTGAAAGTCAAAATCCAACACAGCTAAATTGATAAGACTAAACAGACGTATTACACCTGTCCATGGAAATACCATTCTCAAGAAGAAAATATTTTATAAATTGACATTTTCTTTCAGTATGAAATAGCAACAGAATAGGATATATATAAATATGTGACATTAATGGAACAATAAACTATTTACATAAGGTATAACACCTCGGTCAATAACAAATATAACGAAGCAAGTAAATTAAAACTAGCCCATAAATCCCTAATTACATTTCTGATATTTCTAATGAAATAATTTTCGATTGATTCATTCAATATAAACATAATAAGAAATATGAGTATTAGAAAAACTCTTATTACATTATAATTATTCACTAATTGAGAATGTAAAGAGTGGTGGATGGATCTTAATTGTGGTTCAATTGACTTTTCAGCAGTCGTGTTGTAATCAATTGACCCTCCATCAAATGTCTTGTAATCATTGGTACTTTTGCAACAAATCCTTTCGATGTCACGATTCTCCTATGAATTTGTTTTGAAAGGCCAAAAACTTCCAACGTTGATTGCAGGTAAGTATTGCAGAATGGTTATCATGATTTGTAAGATGAATTGGATATTGGAAAAGAAAAATTTGAAACGGATATAAAGTTGATTATTTGTTGAAATTTGTTTAAAAAATTATTTAAATTTTCGCATACTTTCTATTCTTTTTCAGTTATATATTCATGAGATTTTATAGAGTAAGATATTGTGAATAAACAATGGGTATAACAATAAAATTCAGAACAAATGCATGAAACGTACCAGAAAGTACCAATATGAATATAAAACACAGAAGAAACACCAAATTCGGGAGAAGGAATGTGTGATAATAGATAGATACTAAAAATTATTTTATTGTATCTTGCAAGCAATTTCCCTACTCTTATACTTACAAACAATCCTACAGAAATATAATACTTAATACTGAGAAAGTCTCCAACAGAATTAATGAGCAAGAAAGAACCTATGCATATGCAATATTGATTAGAAAGATTTAAGATATTATTACTCTATAGTCCCCTACTTGCCTCCCTCAGATATGATCTGGGATTGACCTATGTGTGCTAGGCCCCATATCTCAGTGGGGAACAATTGTGACAGAGGTCATAGAACAGAAGATATCAGGTTTCCGACAGTGTGTTAGGTCTGAAATATCACTGCATGTAATGATGTGAAGTAATATCATACACTAAATCTACTACTAAGGATAATTGCTCTACTATATTTCCACTAAATTGAATTTAGGAAACACCTGGTGTATATGACTTATATCGCATTTCAATGGTGTATCTCTTATCGCCGTGTCGTATTTCTGTACTAAGAGTACTAGCCAAATACTATTCTACAAATGGTATGATAAGAGAATAGAATATAATGGAGAACACGTACATACTTCAATCGATTTCACAAAATACAAATACTCCCACATTAATAACATTCATTTCATTTTGCGAATAATTCCAATTAATTATTAGTATATATATATGCTGCAATGGAAGAAAATAAATTGGTTCTTTTGAAATTATAGAACATTTTCAGCTGTTTTGTAACACAATGTAATTTTCAAAAAAAAAAAAAAAAACCAAAATGTACTACTTAATAAAACAAGCATCACATAGTTCATAATCTCCTTAAAGTGTACGATTTGATGATGAGGATATATTACGATAAGACGTGATAGAAATAATATCCAATAAATGTGCATGAATTTAATCCCATTTCGACAATGAAATGAAACGAAATGAAACTTAAATTTTATAAAATACTAAAAAATTTTTTGTCAAGGGGTTTTTTTTTTTGTAGAAATAAAAATAAAATTTATGAATTTCATTAACTCATCACCATCTTCGTTTTTTGAAATGTTGATTATCATCTTAAGCAAAATTAAGTGGTGTGGTTACAATAACGTGTTTTATGGTATTTCACGTTCTTGTCAAATGTAAATTGCTAAAATCAAAAAAAAAAAAAAAACACGAAAAAAAATTTATCAATAAAAATAAAAATAAATTTTCTTTTTGGTTAAAAAAAAATGAAAAACCGTGTCTCCCCTTTCGCTATATGCAGTACGCGACTAAAAAAAGTTACGCGTCACACTTTTTTTTGTGTTTGTGTGTTTCAGGTAATCATTTTCTTCTTTTCTTTTTGCCTACTAACCCACTTCCTCGTTACTTTATAAATATATATTAAATACCTTTTTACGGTTAACAAAAAAAAAAATAGAATCAAATATTGATGATTACACACATTATCTTCTAAAAATACACCATTTCAATAATTCACATTCATAAAGTAGAAAAAGAGATCACCTTCAATTATTGTCATTTTAATTTCTATCACATCCCATTCTTTTTTTTTAAAAAAAATTCTTTGATTGAACTAAGAGAGTAACACGTCTGTGGATTCTTTTTTTTCTTTTTTTATAGATTTACCAGTTCATCATTTATCAATCAGATCTATACCCATATTTAAACAAAGGATATATATTAATGTCACATACCTCAGATAACATACAATCGAGATACCCATTAAAAGATTCATCCAATTATGGAAATTTGCTAGAACTCACTCCTTCAAAATCAAAAAACCAACTTGGTTCTGCGTTTCCAATTACTCAGAATACTCCACCTGAAAGCATGTCTACTGTCAAGAAATCAGAAACATCATTTGCAACCCCAGTAAAATATGTCGATTTTGATAATGTCTCACTTATGGAATCTAGTTCAGATGTCATGGTGAAATCAACTTACTTGTCTCCTGCATTTTCTTCACCAACCCAAAAGATTGAAAATTCCAACAAGGAAGATTTATCTATAACAAAACCAACTCAAAGTTCCCCAATTAAGAAAACACTGAAAAATTCAAAGTCTAAAGAGTCTACCAAACCATCAAGTGCATCCTCTTCTTTTTCATCTTCATCCTCATCATCTTCATCATCGGGAGTAGCTTTCGACCCTTCTTCCGAAGAGAAACCACCATATTCATATGCTACTTTAATTGGGATTTCCATATTGTCACATCCAGAAAGGAAATTGACATTGTCTCATATATACCAATGGATATCAGATACTTTTAAATATTACAAGAAAGGTGATGTGGGTTGGCAAAATTCCATTAGACACAACTTGTCATTGAATAAAGCATTTATCAAAGGTGAGAAATCCAAAGATGGGAAAGGCCATTTCTGGTGTATTAAACAAGGGTCAGAAGAACAATTTTTGAAAAGCAGAAGTGTCAAGAAGGGTTCTTATCAAGAAGTAATTGACCAAATTACACAAGCAGCGAAATTGAATGCTGCTGCCGCTACCAACAAGACTGGTTCTGAAACAACTGATATCAACGACGCTGTTGCGAAAATTGAATCACAAGAAACCGAAAGTCAACCTAAGAAAAAATCATCCAAGAAACATACATCCACGAACATCCCATCATCGCCTAATTATCCAACTTTGAAAAGAAAAATCGACGATAGTAATAGCCACAAATCAAATGATTATGATTATGATGGAGATGAAGATATTACAATTATTGATCCACCAATGAAAAAATTCAAGCTGGAGATCAATAAATTAGGTGATCCATGGCAATCCTCCATTTCTGACTACATTAACACGAGTAATAACAATGATAGAGAAGTCATTAACCTTCTTACAACCACTCCTAAGGCAGGATCACCACCTAGATTTGTTATTGAATCACCAAATAAACCAATGTTGGCTGGTAAAAATCTCACATATACTTCTTCATTCAGTTGTATTTCAAATTTTGAATTATCTCCTGCGAGACCTGTTGAAACCGGTCCTCTTTTAGAACCAATGACTCCGGCAAACAACATATCTCGACACTTCCAATCACAGCAGCTGCATCTTGTTGCAAAATCCCGAACACCTAAATCATCTGTCATAAAAACACCAATACGAAACATTCGTACTCCACAAACTAATTCTATAATCAAGAAGTTATGGAATTCTCCTTCGTACTTGGATGACTTTTATTACAGTCCATTGGTTAACAATTCACTCAACTACCTTGGACAACCTTCTCAATCTAAATTGTCCACAGTTACTGCCAGTTTTTCTTCTTATGATGATGATGATATGATTTTAAGAAATTTTGAACATCCTCATATTCAATCTTCACCAATATTAGGTAGTTCTAGGGAACAATTTGTTGACAAGAAAAGTGAAAACAATACTAGTTGTAAGAATTTACTTGAAGATTTGAAGAATGTTGAGAAACGTGGTGAATCAAAGAACTAGGTTGGTATGAATGTTATTTTGGATGATTTTGTTTTAATGTTATTGTTGGTTTTAATTTTTTTTTCTTTTTCTTTCGTTTTATTAATATTATTTTAATTATTGATTAGTCAAATTGGTTACTTTTGTTGCACAATGTTCATCATAATTGGGAAAGTTAAGGGGTTATAAGTTTAGGTTTTTGTTTTTGTTTTTTTTTTTATTTTCTTATATTGTATTTCTATTTATCAAGTAATTAGAGTTTTATATGTATTATTAATATTCCATTTGTTTAAAAATTTTCTTTTATATTTTATTAGTTGCAACTTTCAAATATATACTTCAATTAATTCAATCACTAGATGAGCACCCTCTACAACCACAAGTTATACATTCAGTATTTACTTTCTCGGGGTCCTTTTCAATTAATTTAGCTTTTGGAACTCTACAAATACAAGTTCCTCCACCATTTGTATTTGTTGATATACAATTAATACAACATAATTTTTCATATCCTGATTTCTTCCATTTAGCAATCAAATCGGAATTAACGTAATTTTGTAATAATAACCAATCATATAAATCTTTAGATATTCGCTTGTTTTTATACATATCATATACATATCTTGAAATTTTATAATTTAATTCATATATTATCCATAATGAAGATTGTTTTGATTTTGTAGGATCAGGTTTCAGTTGTGCTGTTTTCAATTTATCTCTATATTTAGTTAATGTTGGTTCAATTTTGGAGTAACCTTCAGGTGGTGGACCATTCTTCTTTGGTTTTTTGATCTTTGGCATCTTATTATTGTCAATTGATTTTGATATTCATAGAAAAGAAAAATCGATTATCAACCAAAAAAATATATATCTTATTGATAGATGAGATGTAAGGCAAAACATGGGAAAAAAAAATTTGACGACAGCAGCAGGATTCGAACCTGCGCGGGCAAAGCCCAACTGATAACACGAACTTGGTTAAAGAATTCGAGTCAGACCCCTTAACCGCTCGGGCACACTGTCACTCGACCTCTCGCCCTAGCTTCAAAGACGAGAGAACCAACAATTTTCATGACCAGAGTTACATTGCAACTCGGACACAAAGTCAATAAAGCTGCTCGTTATGCAGCTCGTTACTTACTGTTGTGTAGTTTATTATAATAAATATGACATTCAATAAGATATCAGAAATTACATTGTGTCCATGACAATGCAATGTTGGTCTAAGTTAATTTACAATTGTTTATACGGGCTTTCAAGGCTAGTGGTGTAAGTTTTATCTAAGATTTCAACAAAAAAAATCCACCAAGATAAATCTACAAATGCTTTGTCGTCGATATCTTGAAGTAACAAATACAACGCAAGCCAGACTACTATTAACGATTGAAACTTATACCATTATCATTAATTGTTTAACTCAATTAACTTCTTTCCATTACCTACAAACCAACAGTTCAAACAACCTTGTTTACTTTTGCAAACACCGTCTATTCTCTACACTGTCAAACACAAACTATTTTAACCTATTCAAGCAACTATACTCTCTGCAATTAATAAAAACGAAACAAGACACGGTTGTATTGCACTAGAATGAGATAATAACTGTTGTATCAACAAAGAATGTTAAACTAATTGTCGCGAATTAATTTTGACAATAACGCGTGTGTCCAAGATAAAGGCAAACAACAGTTATCCACCCCTTCTGCGAATAATATAAAAAGTGGCAGATGAATCCTCTTTGAAAAATTTCCTTCTCTTCTTCTTCTTTTCTCTTTTTTGTCTTTGGCAGGCTCGATTTTGAGTCTCCTTGGATGTGTATTCTTTTAGGTTTAGATTCCCTTGTTTGGATAGATGCTTATTTAAATGAAGAAGAGAAGTTTCGGGACAGTTACCAGGAAGTGTGGTCGAGTCAAATGGTATTTACAATGAATATGACAATCAAACACCATCAGTTCATGTTCTTAGTTCCGCCGTTGACTCCTTTGCTGTTACAATCAAACACCATCACGAACAACAATGTCAAGCTACATTTATTACTATTCATTGGTAATGAAATTTGTTCTCCTTCATTTATGACTGGGCCCCTTCTAAATTCACACGGGACAGGTGACTTAGGGTTTCTACAACACAAGAGCTATTCATTCTTGGTTTTGTATTTTGGCACTTTTGGATGTGCAGTTTGTTGATTTATGAGAACCGTTCGCTTGTTTTGGTTGATTATTCTGGTTTTTGCTTTATGGGTGATTTGTTTCTAGGATAGTTGACTACGAATGGTATCAATATTACAATGCTGTTGCTCTATATAGTTTTTGCAGTGTATATGCAATGAAGACCAAATGTGAATATGTGCCAATTACAAACGTTTTACTGTAGGGGATATTTTGCAACACTGAACCCCAACCGTCGTGCAAATTCATCCAGCAAACAGAAAAGAGAGTGAAAAAACAAAAAAAAAAAAAAAATTCTCCATGCAATTCTGATCTTCTTTCTCCAGTATTCTATCCATCCACACATACCCACAGTTACTATGTCCATCTTCACAAGATCATTTCCAAGTATCAAACAATTACAGAAAAACATAGCTCATGAATTGTTACAGTACGAAAATGCCACTGCCAAGTCCCTAGCCAAAGCTGAATTAGAAAAGACTAAAACATACTACAATTATTTGAAACGAGTTAAACTAAGCAAGGGAGAAATGAACGATATCAAAGATATTGACACCAAATTGGATGATTTGACCAAGAAAACATGCCAGGACATGGTCGAGCTACAAGATAAAACAAGTTTCAATGGGATAATCGACAAAGTTGCTAATGAGAAATTACCAGAAGAATACGGCCAAAACAACTTGAACAACGTCCACCTGTATCTCAAGAACCAAAGAGAATACTTCGATTTGTTGACTAGATACAACCCTGGTTTACTCATGAGTCAATCTGATAACGTGTCGAAAACAGCCAACAGAGTGGGATTAGAAGTGCCAAACTAGCGGATAACCAAACATTTACCAATTTTTTATTTATAATACAAACTAATATACAACATGATATAAAGAGAACTTTTGCCTTTTCATTTTAATGTAAGAACCGTCTTTTTCGATCACCACCACCAGCCATGACTTCACTAGTATCGTCTTCCTGCGATGTCCTTTTAAGCTGAGTCATAGTCAACGGGGTGCATTTGATTTCACAATTCTGGATATAGAACTGACTCAACAAGTCTTCGTATTCAACACATGACAACTCTTTGATCGATGGTCGTCTGTTTCTTATCAATTTCAACGAGTTTACCAAATTGTAGCGGTATGTGTCCATCAAGTAAGCAATCATGAGTCCAGTCAGCAAATTTTCATTACCATCATGCGACACAATATAAATTTCCAATTCCTGGTTGATCAGCTTGAAAAGATTGATCATTCTGATGAGGTTGAAATACTGCAACATCAAATTACCTCCTGTTAAAATAGGCGATGTCATTTGTATGCACTCATTGGAACCTGGCAACTGGTGGATTAATTTTCCCGCCTCAGGGTTGGTCTTGTAGAAGAAGTTCAAGTAGTTGGTCAACACACGAGTGTATTTCTTTACGAAATCACGAACCAACTCATGGTTACTCTCAAACAACGGGTCTAAACTCAACACCAATACGTCTGACGATATGGTGATATTTCTGTGGTTTTCAATCAAATCAATAAACGGCAACGTTGTACCGCAGTTAATGATAATTTTGATATTATGGTCAACCAAAAAGTTTCTTGAAATTTCCTCTGGGTTGCTTAATAATGCGTCATACGGACCCAACCATACTCTAGGACATATTTCTTGTGGAGTCTGAGGGTTGAAGTATAAATTGTCGTTAAAGTTGGAATTGTGGTTATGGAAATTCTGCATTTGTGAATACATATTTTGAGTATTTAATAAGGTAACTAAATACAGCTATATTTAGATATGTGTGTACTCTTGGTGTGTATGAATAATTAGTTGATAATTATAGTTCTCTTGTTGTTTTTGTTGTCTAAATGCCTTTGGCTGTAAAAAAAAGTGCAACAATTTTTTTTGTAGGTACTCCTGTAGTGTGAGATTAAGTTATGGGTTGAGCCGATGGTTAATGAAATAAACCTTAACTATTCATAGAATACAAATATATAGATAAAAGAAACTAATCCTTTAAATACAATTGGGGGAAATTGGGGAATTTTCTTTTTTGGTAAAGTCCTGGTGGGAAGACTGCTAAAAGAAAAATCTAATGCTACAAAGAGAAGAAGGAGAGGGAAGAGAAAAAAGCTGAATTTTTTTTTTTTATAAGAACAAAAGAGTTTGTGATTTTTTTAAATGAAGACAAAGCAGGGAAAAAAAAAAAAGAAAAAATTCTTTCACTATGGGAAAAGGAGAAATGTATGGGATGGTTGGGACAAGTGAAATAACTATGGGTGATTATGTAAGCGACTTCATGAAAGTTACGCGGAGCATAAGGCAAGGCATTTTTTTTACGTTCGTTCTTTATTTCCTATTTTAGTGTAAAGTGCAGAATGGCACTGAAGTTGCATGTTTTCCAGTTTGTGTAAGTTGCTTTTTCTTTTATTCCATTTTGGTTAGTTTTACAAGTTGCATGAGAATTACAGGTTTTCTTAAATAGGAAATCAATGCCAGCTTATATAATCAATGTTCGTTCATGAATAATTTGGAGATAGGAGAATCCAGAATTAATTTATTGTAACATTGATATTCTCCTTTAATTTTCGGATTTCTCCACATGTCCTCCCTTTTATCCGTATTCCGTAATTCAGTGGTTATTCTCATTTAACCAAGTTTGAAGTGCGCTAGAGATACCCTGTCAATATTCATGTCAGTTCATCGTACCTGATTGAATTCCAAATGGCTACATCAATTTGGTGGGTACTGTTACTCAACAAAATTCACAACAAATAATGGTATAAATACTAATCAGAATGTACTGTTCAGTTTTCCACTTTGTTGATTCTATGAAGTAATGTTACAAGTATTACCACCTGAGATCATTCAGTTGGTCTTCAACTACGTTCCCAACTATCATTTGTTGAAATTGCGTGGTATTGGTCCCATTGAACTGTATGTTGTACAACAGTTGTATAGAAGAGTCAAAATTGGTCCACTGGTTTTAGATGACGGGACCAAACCAATCACTTTATTTGATGATGTTATTGCACTTGAATACAACGATCCAGATTTTACTCCCAACTTGCCTAATATAAAAGAGTTTGTCAAAGTTTGCAACTCATACCCATTGTATAAGCCGTATCAGATTGAATTGGAAAATTGTATGGATTTAATTGTATTGAATAGAATGTTCCCGGAGAAGTTCAAAAATGTGAGATTTATTGTTTCGTTTTCTAAGGTGGATGAACTTGATCTCGAAATTCAGAGACAATTGATCAGCTTAGTAAAAAAGTATAACATTGTTGGAAGTAGCTTCAAACTTCAAGATAAATGCATGGGCTCCCATTTCAAATGTTCGTCATATTTCCTGCAAATTATAAGAGAAATGCATCTAGTAAATATTACAGTAACAGATATGTGCTCATTGGATAGTCCTTGCGACTTTTGGAACTTACATTCACTCACAATCATTTCCCCAGTGAAGACTAACGATCTAACTAATCTATCAAAAAACTTACAAGAATTATCATGTAATATAAATTTGACATGGGATACCAATGAATTGGCTTTCCCACCAAGTTTAAAACTGTTGAAAGTAAATATTGTCACAATTGAAGATATTAGAAGTGTTGTTAATCTATCCAATCTAGGTCAACTCCAGAAACTAGAAGTTTTAGATACCTCGAACTGTACATGGACTTTTCCTTTATCCTTGTTAGAATTAAGATACAACGGCCGACCCTTCGAGTCCTTGAACTTTAATGTATGCTGTCCAGATTTACAGAAACTAGTTTACTACAAATTTCCATCACTGCATGACTGCTCTGATCCAATCGTGTTTCCTCAAAATTTGATAGAGTTGGAGACTCTGGTGGTTGTGCTTGATGCAATGATACCACAAGATAATTCAGATTTTGTTCAATTTCCAAATTTGAAATCATTAACTATAGTTGGGAACTTCATGTCAACCACAACAGATTTAGGTCAGTTCAAGTTACCAAATTTAGTTTGTCTAGCTCTTTGCGGGGTGAAGCTAAATGGGAAATTGCCACTTACTGTTAAGAAGCTATCACTTATTGGTGTGCCTCTTAGTGAGATGATGGATTTATGTTATTTGACAAACTTGGAGGTGATCGAGGGTGTTAATTTAGAGAATAATTCCGATTTGGGCCGTGCCTACTACTTTCCTGCTAGTTTGCGATACTTGGCTTTAATAAATCTGAACATTGAAGAAATTGAGATCGTTTCAAAAAACCTTGTCTATTTATGTTTGAAGGGAAACAAAATCAACAAGATTGACAATAGTCACCTCATTATTCCAAGTAGTGTTGTTGAGTTGAATCTTTCGCAAAATGAAATAGAGGATATCGATCCAGCATTTAACTGGCCAGACAATTTGCAGACGTTGACATTGAGTCAAGAGTGCAAAACTGCAATTCCTTTATTACCAAAACACATCTGTTTACAACGAATCGTGTAGGTATAGTAAAATATATTAATACAAAAATTTGCGTATATTAATAACTCTATACAGTTGAGCAGGTGTAGATGGTAAATTTAATTGATTAATTAAAAGGATTTCTTTATCTTCAATATATTCGCAAGTTTGACTATTATTGTTACCATGAACAATGAAGTATTTTACATCTTTATTCCGGCATGAATGTCTGATCCAAAAACTTCAACGGAACACCAAGATGTTTAGCAAGGAATTCTGTATCTATTTTAGAAGCATACATCGCTCTATCTCTGTGAGTATCAAAATTGTAGACCTTTTCTGATATATCATACTGTGACTGTGGGCAATCCAAAATATCCTTAACCTCTATAGTGCTAATACTCATACTCCTGGTACCACAAAACAATCTATCATTTTCAGTAAAATAAAACATTCGTGGCTCTTCTTCAATATCTTGCATTATGAGTCCATAGGTCAGAACGTAGTGATAACCCATGTCAATTCGTCCAGGAAACAATAACCATCTACTAGTTCCTACTCCAGGTTCATTTTCATCAAAAAATTCATACCTAATATTTCTAGCTTTGTTCTTAGATTTCAAGAATTCCAACTCTTCGTCATTGAGATAAAAAGCAACAACTGGGACATCTCTAGTTTCATAGTAACCATAAAATGCTTTGTACAATTCAGATTCTGCCACTGTAATTTCATCATCATTCTTTATGGACTTCATTATTAATTCATTTTCGTTCCATAAAACGTAGTTTTCTAAATACAATGGAAAAGTCGTGTCTCTAATTTTTGGAACCTTCTTCTTGATATATTCTTGTTTAATGTTTGTGTCCTTCGTCACATCGATATACATCAACCTTGGATCTTGGATAGTCAACTCATTCTTGTGATCAACTCTAAAAATCCTCAACATGCTTGTTGGTCCTCTAATATTAAAAACCAAGTAACATCAGTCCATGGTTGTGGGAATTGTGACGTTATTTATATTTGTCATCCTAACATTCTCTTATGTCACAGATTATAGTTCGAGTGGACATATTATTCTTATTTTAGATATAGTACTAATATATATATATATATATATATATAGATAGATATATATCACCGTTCTATCAAGGTAAAATACAATATGCGATATCTCTTTTGTAGGGGTTGTTCTTGCATTGAAAAAGTATCAATCATAGTTTGGTACCCATTTGAATGTTTTTCATCATACTATGGTCGTGTAGTTTTGATAACTTTTTTTTTGGTCTTTGTCTTTAGATTTATCGTGAGCAACCAGTGTAACCATTTTTCTCTTTACGAGAGAAACCTTTCTAATTTACTAATCAATAGCAATTATGACTGATCCTCATACATCAATTGAGGATAAAGACAAAAATCATAAATCTAATCACGATGAACTACCGAACCTACTAGAATTGAAGTCAGATGAAAATGGAATCCTGGAAAACAACGCAGAACCTAAAGTAAACAAAGGCGACAATCAAGAGGTAAAAGACACAGATAATGTCAACGATAATCATGATCATCAGGAAGATGACGAAGAATCAGAAGACGAAGAAGAAGATGAAGAAGAGGATGATGATCCTCCAATGTTGAAATATACAAGACTAAACAAACTCCCGCCGAATTTCTTTACAAAAGACCCTGTATCTACTTGTACATTCCATGAATCAGTATTTATATTTGCAACCCACTCAGGTATTGTTCATATATGCAAACCTAATTTTGATTCAATAAGAACTTTTAAGGCACATAGAGCATCTATTTTATCTGTGTATACGGACGGGATATATTTTGCTACTGCATCAATGGATGGTACTGTTGTTATTGGGTCTATTTCTGACGAAAAGGATATAGTAGCCTATGATTTTGCAAGACCAGTACATGCAGTTGTTCTAGATCGTAATTATTACAAATCCAGAAGTTTTATTAGTGGTGGCATGGGAGGACAGGTTATATTTCTCGAGCAAAGGTTGGTTAGGTAAACGTTCTGACTTTGTTTTAGACAAAGATAATGGACCAATTGTTTCCATTCAATTAATTGGTGATTTAGTGCTTTGGATGAACGATAAAGGAATCAGTGTTTTCCATCTTCCAGCAAGACAAGTGATAGCAGTACTCGAAAAACCAGCCGATTCACCTCGTAGTGATCTTTACTGGCCACGTGTTACGTTTCCTGATCCTGATAGATTAATAATAGCCTGGAGCAATTACATTTGGTCACTTAGAGTTTCCATCAAGACTTCAGAAGATGGCAAAGACAATATACCTACTTCGTCTGGTATGAGTAGGATTTTACCATCAACTGCTAGTATTTCTTTCCGAGCTGTTCAAGAAAAAAAAGTGGAGGTAGAGCATATTTTTAAACTCGATAGTCTAATATCTGGAATTGCGAGTTTTAAAGATGACCTATGGATGGTTTTAACTTATACACCACCAGAAGTCGATGAACAAACAGGAAAGAAAGATTTTTTCAATCCTGATTTAAAACTTATCAATTCAACTACTGGTGAAATTGAATTTGAAGAAGAGTTGGGATTAAAAGAAATTAATAACTTGGGATTGAATGATTTTATGTTGGGATCACATATAGAAACGTCTCCGAAATATTATATTATTAGTGCTAAGGACGGAGTTATTGCTGAAGAGTTTCAAATGAGTGATCGACTTTCATGGTACTTGGACAAAGAAAATTATTTGCAAGCTTGGGAAATTAGTGAGCATTTAGTTAGTCCTGTTAAAAGATTAAGTTATGGTACACAATATGTGGATCTGTTAATTAGGGATGATGAGTGGGGAAAGGCAGCTGAATTTTTGAAAAACTTATTGCTATTGGCTCCTGTAAATAAGGATACTAGTGATACAAAAAGTTTGACACAGATTAGTACAAACTCGACCCAGGGGGAATTGGAAAAAGAAATTTTAGGCTACTGGGAGACATGGGCAGGAATATTTATCAAGAGCAATCACATACCAGAACTCACAAGTGTCATTCCTATTGAATCTGGATGTTTATCCACTGGTATTTATAACAAAATTCTAGGATACTGGATTAAAGAAGATCCTGAGAAATGTTTACAACTTATTAACGTATGGGATGTTAATTTATATGATTCTAAGGAAATTTCAAAGGAATTAGAACCACTTTCTGTGAGTAATGAAACAATTGAACGTGCCTTGGTTATCTTATATAACAAAACATTGAATCCGATAAAAGCAGTGCCTCACTTGGTTCATTTGAGAGATTCAAATATTGTTGAGTATCTATCTGATAATCATATATTAGTTAATTTTACTTCACAATTACCGGTAATGATCAATTTGATGTTTGAACCTGGAGATTTGGAAACCATGTTAGTAACTGAGATTGAACCAAGATTAGAAAAAGTTGTTGCTATTCTTGTTGACCATAGGTTAGAAATTGCCCCGAAGGAAATTGTCAACTTGTTGAATGAGTCTGACTTGTCATTTGTTAGTTTCTTTTACTTGGAGAAGCTTGGTGAGATTGATAATTTCCTATTAGAAGGATTTGGTAATGATCGTGTCAAGCTATATGCAGATTACAAGAGGGACAAATTGTTACCGTACTTAACTAAAAATGATGATTATGATATTGAAGCTGCAATTACTATCTGTGAGAATAATGAATATACCAAGGAGTTGGTCTACTTATTGGGTAAAATAGGTCAAAACAAGCAGGCATTATCTTTGGTAATAAATAAACTAGAAGATGCCACTATGGCAATAGAATTTGCCAAGCATCAAAATGAGAGAGAAACCTGGGAAATGTTACTTGACGAATCAATGACAAGACCTAAATTTATTAAGGCGTTGATTGAGAATTCCGATGAGACATCCAATGCTTTTTACGATCCAATTACTATATTACAAAGAATGCCGTCTGACTTTGTCATTGAAGGGTTAAATGAATCAGTCATTGAATTTTCCAAAAATAATGATTTAAACATGTTATTAAATCAAATTATTTTAAAGATCATTTATAAACAATCTGCCATGACTTCACAAGAGTATAAACGAGAGAAAATCAAAGGGTTTGAAATCAAGGTTGACGAGTCTATCAAAGAGATGATTCAAGAATTTGAAACCATTGTTGCAATTGTAAAGAATGGAAGTAACGATGAAAATTCAAAAATTATAGATGTTCAACTTGAATCAAAATTAGTTGATGATTATAGTAAACTTCCATATTCAGGGTTGTCCGAAAAGCTTGCACATATAAAACAATTAGAAGAAAAGTTATCTTGAGTTTATAGTTTAAATTAATGCATATTATTAATTCTTTTTTATTGGTATGTTAAATATCAAGATTCTGTGTTTTTGCATCATTGTATAGCTGCAAAAGAAATTTCAAAAAAAAAAAAAAAAAATTAAAAATATCAACTTTTTTTTTGCAATCACAATTAACACCATCAAGTATTTGTATTCTTTTTTTATATATTAATATCTCAGATCTTGCAATTTTTGCATGAATGTGCCTTAGTGAAGAATTGATAAATGATGAATGTAAATGAATTGAGAATTCCAAAAACTTTACATTTTGCAGATGAGATATCACAATTAAATAATAACAATTTTTCAAATTCAATAATTGAAAATACTGACTTGGTATCATCATCAAATAGTAAAACCCAAATGAATAAATCAAGGGCAGTTAATAAATTCATTAAAAGTAATTCAAAATTCATTCATGAATATAATGATGATGATTTGACAAAAAAGAAAAAGAATGGGAATTATAAGACTATTAATGGGATTGGAAATGGGAAAAGAAATGAAAATATTAATAATAATTTGATTTCAAATGGTAATGGAAATAGAAGTCATGGATCTATAATTTATGATATTTTGGATTTATATATGTTACCGGAATCAGCTGAACAACAACAAAAAGAGAAATCGTTATCTATAACAAATAAAAAGATTAATAAAAGTTCAGATATATTAAACAAATCGAAAAATCCAACTACCAATAAGAATAAGAATAAAAATTATGATTCAAAATCAGTATTATTGGCTTCTTTGCATCAAGGATATCATCAATATTTTGATAATGATGATCAAATAACTAATTCAACAACACGAACAAATAAATCAACACTAACAAATAAATCAACACTAACAAATAGAACCTCACCAGAAATATCAACAAATGGGGGTGCTAAATCTGAGAAGTCTACAGTTAGAGTAACTATTGATATTGATAGTATGAACAATAATGAAAATGAAGAAGTAATTGTTGGTGGATCAAGTGGTTGTGATATAATAGGAACCATAGTTGATGAATATGAAAATACTACTATTGATGAAGATGAGGAGGAAGAAGAATTAGAGACTAAAAATCATGGTTTTTGGTGGAGAACAACAACTATGGTTCATAAATTGAAAACATTTAGACATAGATCAATTTCAACAACTTCAAATGGTGATAATATTGCTTCAACGACATCTGGATATATTGATATTTCAACAAGAATTAATAAAAGAAGAGAATCAGTTGATGAGAAATTGAAAAGTATATTTAGTGATGGTACAATTTGAAGAAAAGAATTTACGTGATGGATTTAATGGTAATGAACAACAAAGGGATCAAAAACCATTACCTAAAAGAAGAGTAACTATTCAAGATCAAGCTGAAATCATTTATCCAAATAGTTCTGAGTTGAATTATTATCATAATCATAATCAACAACTTCATCATCATCATCATCATCATCAAAATCGTGGTCGTCGTCATCATTATCATCATCCATTACCTTCATCTCATTTTCAAAGAAAAGTAAGTAGAAAATTTAGCTTATTTAAAAAAGGATTCTAAATATAATTTTCAACTAAACAAGAAAAGTTAATATACACAAACAATGTTCTTCTTATCTATTAAATGGATTGAATCTTGAAAATATTGATCCAGTAGCTTTTGAAAAAATATCATTAGCAAAATTATTAGCTTTACCAAATTTATCACATTTAGTAAAAGCCAAAGCATTAGTCATTGATAAAGTAATAGCAACAATTAATAATAACATATATAAAAATTCAAATTTCAAAAATGCTAAAAATGCCAATAATATCCAAGCAAGTGGTTGACCATATAATAATAACCAAAAAACTTTTGAATCAATTGGATTAATATATCTATTTGGATCAGAACTTTCAAACACCCAAACATTTTCAAAATCTTTTGAACCATCAGATGTTGATGGATCAATCATATTTGTTTCATTCCACCATCGTAATCCAACTAATAATCTTCCGGATATATTTTTTAAATTCCAAAAGTCTGCTGCTATTAATAAAATCAATACAATGAAATGTAATATAAATGTATTCTTGGTTGTGACTTGATTAATAATAATATTACCAAATATATAAATAACAACTGGTGATACCCTGAAGAATATATAGAAAAATAAAGCAATTGGATGAGATGATTGTTTTAATCTTTCCATTAATGTTTGTGGTTGTTGTTGTTGATCTGTAGAAGATGATTCAATGGGTTGTTGAGGCTCCATTGGACCTTGAGCATAACTCTGAGGAGTTGGTGCAGTTCTTGTAGATTGTGAATTTACTGGATCAGTAGTTGCATATGATGGTAATGATGACACATCATCAAATGGTTCATCTGGTTCAACTGCAGTATATTTTGAACTCATGGTATTATTGATGATCGTTGGTAGTGGTGGTGGTGGTGGTGATAGTGATCGTGTTGTAAACTTTTTTTTGGTTGCCTCTATTCTGACAACCAAAGAAAAAAAAAAAATCACCAAATTTTTCTCTTCCTTCTTTTGTACCAAACAGAGACAAAAAAATTTCAAACTCCTTGTAACTTCAATTTCCATTTTTTCATTAAAGATCCAACATCACTATCAATAAGTAATACAAACCATGGGATTCATACGTAAATTTATAGCAAGAATAACAAGAACGCAACTAGAAACAGCAAAAGTATGTATAATCATCAACTATCTCCACACAGAAGTACAATCATGAGATACTAACAATATTTCTTTCCTTCTTTTGAACTAGTTTGGATTTTATTTATTATCACCTATATGTGTTATGTATTATGTTGGTTTAGATACTGATAAGAAATTCAATTTACCTGGGTTTTGGCCAGATCCATCCACATTAAATCAAATTCCAAAAGAACCTCATGAAATTCAAGCGGAAATTGCTCGTATAAGACGAGCTAGAATTGAAAAGAGAAAGAGATTAGAAGAAAAAGCAAGAGAATTAGGTATAACTGAAGATGATGTAGAAGAAGAAGAAAATGAATCAACTATTGTTGAAAAAGGTGAATCAAATCAACTTGTATGATATACATAACTCCTGATTATGGTCATGAAGGTGGCACGACTAATTTATCAAATTATACTCCTTGTAAATATACGTATATATATATATATAAATAATTATCTATTGATAGTTTATACTTGATTGATTCTTGCTTGAATCCTACGTAAATTATACTCTAAATCGTCAATTGTACTTTGAGAAAGTTTTAAAGTATTTGAAGCAGAATATTCAAGAATTTTGGATATAGTCGCAACCATTTCTAAATCTGTGGTTGTGTTCATCGAAACTTGTTGTCTTGACATGATCGATCCACGCATTTGTGAAGATGGTTGAACAACCATAGACCCTTGCTGTTGTTGGGATGTGGTAGGAGGTTGTGGTTGATTGATATTGTTTACATATATCGGGGTTTGACCACTATCATAACTATCATATCTTGAACCATTAGAATATTGAGGACTTGTTTGAGTTAATGTACCATTAACTGGAGAATCATTATTTGAAACAGGAGAAAATCCATATCCAGGAATATTCTGATTGGCAACTGATTGTTGTGCTTGAGATGGTAACTCTTGTGGTTGAGATGGTCGATGTGCTGTCTGTGGTGGCACCAATTGTCCTTGTTGTTGTTGCTGTGGTGAGTCTTGAATATGACTTCTTTTAGTGTTGTCCCAAGTTTCCATAGTTGATAACTTATGTTTTAATGGATTATTGGTGTACCCAGTCATAGTGTTGTCAAAATTAGGAGATGACTTTTGAGATGGTAAACTATCAATACTTCCAGTTGTTACTGAATTTAAAACATTCATATTTGGGAAAGTAACATTGTCAAACGCAGCAATCACAGGATTGTTATTGTCATTAGTGACATTGCTATTACTATTGTTATTACCTTGAGTTAATGGGTCGATATCTTTCATTTCAGTATCGTCAATAATTTTATTAAACAAAAATTGATTATCACCCATTTGATTCATGGCAGTAACTGAAAACCAAGGATCATTATTAACCAAATCATTAGCTGTAGTAGTAGTATAATTATTACCACTGATTGGATCATATTTACTGTCATCGTCATGTTCATCATATTGATCCACAGGTTCCAGAAGACAACTATCGATGATTTCATCAAGTGATGCATAACTCAATGTAACTTTAGATCTTTCATTAACCAATCCAACTAATTCTTCAGTTTCCCATGGTATAACCACATTCAAATAACTCATAATCTCTTGTAGTTTTCTGTAACTTTTAGTTTCATCAAACCTTGTTAATTGATCATTTAAATGTAATAATTGATTTGGATTCCCTGTTGGCCAATCCATTAAATCAAATAAATGGGTTTTCTTCCACGATGAAAATATACGTTCTTGAGATATTGAATGCCATGATCTTGTTATCCATTCAATTGCTTTAATTAATGGGATATGATAATGAGATGAAGATAATACTTCTAATGATGGAACCAGTATTGATTGCGCAGCAGCAGAATCAAGATTTTCAGTTGTTAAATCTTCAGTTGTTCCATTATTATTTCTACCCCCATTTGATATATTTCGTTGAAGATTGATCATTTCTAAATATTGTTGCATTCGATATAGGATTTTAAATTCTTCAACTAATCCAAAACTCATCGGTAAATAATCAAATTTAACTCCAGAATATGTGATATTATAAGGATTTTTATGATTTGCTTCGTTTTTCAAATAAACTAATCTGATATTGTTGAATTTCAAATTGATAATACGGTGAGAAGAACAATCATCAAGTAGTATAAGGATTTTTCTACCGTTTGGTCTTGCGGTGGATAATTTATGATCCAACATGGTTAAATAATTTTGAAACATTGATGAAGTTATCCATTTGTTTGTATTTGATTTATACATTATATTGTAAACTTCAGTTATTTTATTCATCAAATTTTGATAGGATACACTATCATAATGAAGACTGTTTAAACTGGCATGAGAACTTTTGGACACATCAAATTTATCATATTTTCCAACAATTATAGGAGATAATTTTTCAGATCCATCAATATTACAACCAAGCATAATAGTTAAGGAATATTCTGAGCCAGCATGTGTTTGTTTGATACCTTTATCAATTGAAGATACATCAAATATTTGATCTAATGGTAATGAATAAAAAAGTTGAAAATCATCAACTACAAATACATCCTGAGGAGAATATCCATCTTGAGCAACAATTTCTCGTAGATATTTCTTCAATTCTAATATTTCGTCCAATTTCCAAACTTTATTTAAAGGATAACCTCTATTATTTAGAATTTCTTGTGGGGTGCCAGTGATATTTATATTTAATTTCTTAATGAAATGAGAACACCATTTTTGATTGAAAACCCCATTTCCATCTTTGCCTTCTTTAGGTAAGCTCGTCCAAATTCCATTAGCCGTAGATTGAATAATTGGAGTAGTCATGGGTAAATTTTCCCAAACTGCTTGAGTTATCCATTCGGTTAAAATACGACGCAACAAAGGGTTGGCTCGTTTACGTCTTCTTATTAGTTCGAATTCTGATTCTTTTCTTGAAATAATATCATTTTTTGAATGCAATATTCTTGAAATTGTTGTTTGTGAAGGGGGCTTCTCAGATCCATATTCTTTCATTGCCCATAAAGCTAAATCAGCTTGAGTCATTTCAGGATTTGACTCTGATTTCAAACAAATACCAATCTTCTGTTTAATTGTATAACCCATGATGGATATGCCAAAGTATTAAAAGAATAAATAGAAAGTTATTGGTTTCGAAATCTATTTCTCCCCCCTTTCAATACAAAAGGATAATTGAAAATTAATAGGAAATAGAGCTAATTTAAATAAAAGGCTCACAGCAAAAAAAAAAAATCAATTAAAAAGTTAAACAGAAAATTTTTTTTTTTTTTAATTTTGTTCTCCTTCAGACAGAAATTTTACAAATATTAATTAATCTGAATTATCCGAGAATTTACACTAAACTATAAAACTTCTATTATTATAATTATTATTATGTCACGTGCAGCCCACCAGATTATCTGAATATATTATGTATATACTAACCGTACACAATCGTTCTTGTTTAAATTGTTCCTCCGAAAGTTGAGTTGCAATTCCGAACTTTTGACGCTTTTAATTGATATCAAATTTTTTCTTTGTTGGCAAAAATAAAAAACGAGAAAGTCACGTGATCAGTTCAATTTAGTCTTTCCAATTGCAAACAAATACAACATTAATTGAACGGACCAATTAGGATTAAACTAATTGATCTCAGGAACGGGTCATTTGGAATGATTTGTCTATTTTTTTTAGCATTATTTACTTTAATAAATGTAGCAAATTATGTTTTGATTTCATAGACGTCGTTCCAAAGACGAGGTTTGCTCACATTAACAATTATGTCTGGTGTCACAAGTATTTTCATTACATTTTTGTAATAATTTTCAGTCCCTCTATAGTTTTGTATTCTTTATGATGTCAGATTCGTGGCTAATATTCGTTTCTGAGAGCTATTATAACGTCTTTGCTTAATTTTGTACAACTTTCGCCGTGGTGGTGGTATGATGATTTGTCTCGGGTACTCGCACCCATCATTCAAAGTAAAACTGAAGAAATATTTTTTTTTAAAAATCTGAGACTGGTTGCAAAAATTAAACGAAAATTGTTCTTTACAACAGATCCCCATAACAGTATATAACAAATCATGATCAGCAATAGTTACAACCCATTTGATGGGTAATCACATATATTTAACTAACTAATAAAAACAAGATTACTATTAAACCACGAGACTAGCTGATAAGAAAAAAACAACAACCAAACAATAGACACAGTTAATTGGAATCTAAAAATTCTATAACAATTTTAAAAATTTCTTTAAACATTTCATCATTTTCAATGAATAAAGAATGACGACCTTTACTAATTTCAGTCAATTTCTTATTATTATCCTGTTGATCTTTGAATAAAGCAACGAATTTTCTACTTGCTCTAATATCATTAATATGATCATCATCACCATGAACAACCAACACTGGGATATCTTTATCAAAATGAGCAGCATATTCAGGTCTTAATAAATCTTCACCTCTAGCAAACATATCATGAAATTGACGAATAGTACCAATTAATTTATCATGACCTTTAATATAATTCTTCCATCTTTCATTTGAAGTAATGTAGTCATAATTCAATTTACTATCAATTTTAAAATTTGGTAATAAATAATTGGCATATGGCATAGCAGCACGTAAAACAAAATTTGGTTTAGTATCAGGATGTAATTGAATCAATGGACCACAAGCTAAAATACCTCTAATATTTTCTTTATATTTACCTCTAATACCATAATTTAAAATAATTCCTCCACCCATAGAATGACCCATTAAGTAAAATTTTTCATCTTTATTAACTCTTAAATCTAATAATCTTTTAATAAAAAATTCTAAATCATCAAATACATAAAATTCATTAGTTTGTCCAATTAATTTCCCTGGTGATGTTTCTCCAGCTCCTCTTTGATCAAAAAAGAAAACTTCATAACCATTCTGTGATAAATTATCAAAAAATTCAGTGTAAACATTGGATTGTTCAGCAAACCCATGAACATAAATGATTTTTCCTTTGTAAGTTACTTCATTTGGTACTTTCCAAGTAACTGTTTTAAATTTGGCATTATTATGTTCAACGAATTCAATAGTTGGCTCACCTTTTGGTGTATATGGAATATCGGATGACATGGTTGTTTAAAATGATGTTGTTGATTATGGTGTGTTGAAATAAATAAGACAAAAAAAATGTTTACAACTCAAATTCAATTAGGATTCAATGGTTATACTTAAATATGATTAAACTATCAAGATAAAGTGGAGTAAGCTTGGGAGGGCAAAACTGGCGAGATAGAGTGTGGGATAACTGATTTTTTTTTTACCAATACAAAAGAGGGTCGTGTATTCATTGCCAAGAAACATTGCCTCGGTTATTGTTTGTTTTTACTGTTCTAACAATAGAACCCGTATTACGTTAGCACTATCAAGATCAAAATGAGTAATA
Source organism: Candida tropicalis MYA-3404 (assembly GCF_000006335.3). NCBI lineage: Eukaryota > Fungi > Ascomycota > Pichiomycetes > Serinales > Debaryomycetaceae > Candida > Candida tropicalis. The sequence goes on along the minus strand of NW_003020056.1, from coordinate 810,738 downwards.
ATTTAGCAGTCGAGGTTTTAGGTAATTATAACGTTCAAACAGTTATGTAAGATCGTAATGGTAGCAACTGAAATGTTGACTAAATCTCATAAAGAAAGATAACGTGGATTAACGCACGCCGATAAGGATTCGCTATTGTTTTATGTAATCGCATAATAAATTAACTTGGGGTAGTCCAATTTTAGTCAATACATTCTCAATAATACCACATAAAGCATTAATATGAGGACAGAAGACGACGATCTCTTCCCTCGAAGCATTATTATTATCGAGGAGTCAGGTACAACTCGTTTGTACTTATAAAGTTGGATTTTAATTGGTAGCATTTATTTGAAAATACACATACCATGCCCCCGTCTCGTCGCCCCCACTCCTGTTGGATTACACTTTTCTATTGTTAATAAAAGTTTGTAACAATTAGTTAATGCTGCTAATAGTAGTAGTGCCACCACAGTATGTGACTAAAAATTGTTGTACATTACTACTACGAGTAAATGTGTTTGCTATCATAGACACATATGCTACACATATTCTACTCACACTCCCACAGATACGACCGTGTTTATCCACACTTCTATCCTGATCATAGACTAGCCATTAGAGATCACAAGTATTTTGCACCAGGTGTTGTTATTTCCTATTTTGGAAATACATTACCACTATTAATGCTAAACTGTGGGCTAGGCTATCACGTGCTTCTTTTATTTTAATTTTTTTTTTTGTTTTTTTCACGTTCGTACAAATCGCATAGATTCAAAGAAACGACGAACAACAACAACAGAAAAAAAAAACTATTTAACAACCTGTTGATAACAAACATTTATTCTTTTCTGAGTTGTATTATCACTACATAGAACAAGGAAACAAGAGAGTGATTGATCACAATGACTTTAATTCATTCTGTTGCCACTGATGGTACTCATATTTTCTATAGTCAACAAACTCAAAGATATCTTATTTTAACATCTGGAGGAGGAGTTGAGATTTCTAATAGTATTCCAATTGTTTATAAGAATTTAACTAATAATAAAGAAATTTCAATTATTATTGGTACCATTAGATTAAAATTTGGATATTATGTTATTATTGGTAGAAGTCATCAAATTACTGGATCTATTTTAGGTAATGATATTGCAACTATTCAAGATTTTGAAATTTTACCAATTGGAATTAATGAATTGAGTAAGAAAAATAATGAAGAATTACAATATTTAAAATTATTAAATATTCATTTAACTAATGCTACATTGTTTTATTCAATTGATAATAAATATGATTTAACCAATTCATTACAAAGACAATTTACTACTTCAAATTTACAATTGGATGATAGATTTTTTTGGAATAAATATTTAGTTGAAGATTTAATTAAATCTACAGGAAGTGTTAAAAATGAATTTATAACTCCATTAATATATGGATATTTTAAAAGTCATAATGCTTATTTTAATGGGAAAATTTTAGAATTTGCTTTATTAACAAGAAGATCAGTTTCAAGAGCTGGTACAAGATATTTTAGAAGAGGTATTGATATTGATGGTAATGTAGCAAATTTTAATGAAACTGAACAATTTTTCACAAGTGATGATAAACATATTTTTTCAATTTTACAAACTAGAGGTTCGGTTCCTGTTTATTGGGCAGAAATTAATAATTTAAAATATAAACCAAATTTAGTTATTAGTACTCAATCAAGTTTAGATGCAACTGCTAAACATTTTAAACAACAAGTTGAATTATATGGAGATAATTATTTGGTTAATTTAGTTAATCAAAAAGGTTATGAAAAACCAGTTAAAGAAGCTTATGAAAATGCTGTTGATAATTTACCTAATGAATTATCTAAACATGTTAATTATATTTATTTTGATTTTCATCATGAATGTAAAGGTATGAAATATCATAGAATTAATTTATTATTGGATCATTTAATTTCATTGGGTTATACATCAGATAATTATTTTGAATATGATTTGCAAAATTCAACTATTGTTAAATTACAAAATAAAATTGTCCGTACCAATTGTATGGATTGTTTAGATCGTACTAATGTTGTTCAATCAACTATAGGTAGATGGGTTTTACAAAATCAATTATCCGAAACTAATTATTTACCATCTCCAGCAACCACGCCATTTGAAAGAATCGATAAGAAATTTAATTTATTTTTCCAAAACTTTTGGGCTGATAATGCTGATGCTGTTAGTTGTGCTTATTCAGGTACTGGTGCATTGAAAACTGATTTTACAAGATTAGGTAAACGTACTTATAAGGGAGGTTTAAATGATTTAATTAATTCAATTTCAAGATATTATAAAAATAATTTAACTGATGGTTCAAGACAAGATTCTTATGATTTATTTTTAGGTAAATTTAAACCATTTCAAGATTCAATTAAATCTCCATTTATTGATAAACGTCCTCCTTTTATTCAATTATTACCTTATCTATTAGGTACTAGTTTATTGATTTTATTGGCAGTTCTAGTTTATCCAAAAGGTGGTTCAATTTTCCAAACTAAAAATTTAATTGTTATTACTTTATGTTTAATGTTTAGTACTAGAAATTGGTTATATTTAATTAATCATGGTTATCAATTTGTTGACTGGCCAAGATTAATCAATTTGGATTTCTTGAGAAAAGATGATATTGTTGATACTTCATCTGGTAAAATCATTGGGGTTAATTTTGATGAAACTGAAAATTTCAAAGTTTACAACAAAAAGAGAAACTAATATCATTTATCATTATTATTATCAACATGATCAAGAAGGAGTTCGATGTTTTTATAGTTTTTTAATTTTTGTTGAATTTCATTATACATTAAATATACATATAGATATATTTCATCCTTATCTTTGTTGGTATCTCTTTCTCTTTGTCTTTCTCTATAAATTTATTGTTGGTGGACTATTCATTAACAATTGTTGAGTACTAATTTCATTATTATTCAATTTATCACCAAATTCCATCAATTCAAATATTAAACTCATATTTGGACATATTCTATCACATGCTTCAATATACATTTCTTCATTACCATTCTTCAATAATTCATAAGCTTCATTAACTCCCAATTGAAATTTCTTCATGAAAAATGCAACTACAACACATGCTGATCTTGAAACTCCACATTGACAATGAATTAAAATTTTTAATCCTTTATTATAAAATTCTTCAATTTTTGAAGTAATTTCAAATAAATCTTTTGATATTGATGAATTATGTGACCATGGTATATAATGATATTCCCGTTCTCCAGAAATTTCTTCTCCATATTTTCTGGTTAAATTTTTACATTCTTTAGCAACATTAATAACCAAATTAAATTGTCGAACATCTAAATTACCTTCAATAGGATCCGAATATAAATAAATTAAATTATCAAGAACACCTCTTGGTCCATTTGGATATGCATTAATAGATGTCAGTTCTTGCAATTCTTCAGGAACATGAAATTTCTTTGAATTATAAACCAAATTTTGTGGTGTACTCAACATGGTTGTGGTGGTTGTAGTATTTGAATTAGAATTGAAATTAAATGCAGCTTCAGCAGGTGAGCTTATGGAAATTCCATTAAATCTTTGACCTATTGAATGTGTAGGCGATTCAACAACAATTCGATTATCCAATCCTCCCAAAGGACTTTGTAGTCTTGGAGGAGTTGACAATGGAGAAGATTTAGATTGTAATGCAAATGGAGGAGGAGCAGGAGGTAAGATATTATTTTTTGTTATTCTTCTCATTGAAACAGATCCAACTTCACTATCAGAATCACCACCATTAGAAAACCCCATCACTGACGAGCTATTACTATTATTAATGTTATGATGATTACTAATGATTGGAGGGAATTTATACAGTGAACCAGCACTTAGAGGATCTTGTTGTTGTTGTAATAATGGGGGCATTTTTGGGGTTTCCGTTATTGTAGGAGTTTGTAATGCTGTATAATCTAAATTATAATAATTGGTCATATTCTTCTTTATTGGTGACTCAATGTTGGGTATCTTTTGTCTCGAATTGTTATTATTATTCATTAGGAAAGAAGTTGAATTAGATGAAGCCAATTTTGGTAAATTCTTGGTATATCCATTGGTAGATTCTTGTAAATTTAAAGATAAATTCTTCATATTTCTATTCATAGTTAATGAACTTGGTTTTCGAGAATGTTTTGGGGAATAATTTATTAAACCCGGTGAAAGTGATGAATTGGTTGAATTCGAACTAGTCGATGATACAGACGATATTGATGATTGATAATTATGTTGTAAACCTGGTGGTCTTTGTAAAGTATATGACGCGGTAGACATCAAGGTCGGGGTTTGGTTTGGTTGGGGTACCACAGCTTGACTAGGATCTTCTAAATCTTCATCCATTACCCCATGTTGCTTATGACTATGTTGTTGTTGTTGTTGTTGTTGTTGTGCTGTAGTTGTTGTGGTGGACATTGATATCAGATGATGAATTGTATTTGAAGGAGTTGCGGTTGCAGCAATAGAAGTTGGGGATTGGGCAGGGTTTGATCCCATACTTGAATTACTTGAGTTTAAATACAATAAACTGTTTATACTATTTGATCGACTGTTATTTGTACTTGATATGCTTTCAAAACTGAATGACGATATATGATTCGGTGGTCTTATTGCAGTAGTTGTAGATGAAAATGGAATAGACATAAATGGCGAAAAAAAAATGGATCTATTAATCAAATTTAGGAAACTAATGAAAAAAAATAATAAAACTTGATGAATTGAATTGGGTGAAAAAAAAAAATGAAAAAAAAAAAGAAAAAAGGACCAAAGTAAATAACTAACTAAATCTCTTTAAATAATAAATAAATGAATAAAAAAAAAATCAAATAATAGAATTTCCTGTGGATAATAGGTTTCTTAAATGTTTCTTCTTTTCTTTTTATGTTAGTTGTTTTAGAAATTAAAAAAAGGGGTGCCTGGTTTTCGTTTTTTTTTCTTTTTTTTTTTCTTTTTGTATTTTTTTTATTTTTGTTGACTTTAAAGTATCGAGTGTTGTATCTGTAAGTTATAGTGCAGTACAATAAAGGGCAAAATCAAAATCAAAATCAAACAGAATGCAAATGCAAAAATAAGTAAATGTATACAAAAATAAAAAGGCTTCGTGGATGTCTCAAAATATATGGTACAGGGAAGGGGGCCAAAAATGTTAATATAATACAAAGATTATTATTGTTTTAGTCTTGTTCTTTTCTAACAACAACAAAAAAAAATAAGGAACAATAAAAAAATTTTTCTCAAAAGCCAACTTTCAAGGAACCTGCAAGATATTAATATGATTTTTTTTTTTTTTGGTTTTGTTTGGTTTCGATCGTTTGGGGATAATAATAAAGAAAAAACCAGCCTTTGTTTAGAATTTAATTTAGGACTATTAAAGATCGGATTTATTTCTTTTTTTAAAAAAAAAAAACCTATAGTGTGTGTGTGTCTGTTTATGAAATTTAATTGTAGATGATCTTCGGTTTCTTTTATATTACTTTGCAAGTTGTAAAAGTATTAGGAAGCGGTTGTTGTTGTAGTAGTTAATGTTGTTGTTACTGGTGGTCGTGGTGTATTTATTTTTGGTTTTGTGATGTCTCAAGTCTGACATTTGGGGACGGGTGGTACGTCTATTTCTTTTGTTAAAAAATTTAATTTGTGCGTGTAACGTGAAAGTTTTTTTTTTTTTTTTTTTTTTTTTTTTTGCACAATAATAGCGTGCCATAAAATTGTCTTTTAAAACAACCACCCAAAACAAAATGGAATAAACGAGCAGCAGCAATCACAACCACAACCACAACAGAATTGGATGTGGATAGGAGGATGTGTGGGTTAGAACAGTTATTATCCGCTCTTGCTCTCCTGGTTTTTGTTGTCGATGATGATAAGCGAAGATCAGTCAAACAAGAAACTTGTGCTGGAAATAAGTAAATCAATAAATGAATAACAAGTCTCTATTCCTATTTCAATGCATGGGTTAATAACGATAATAATAATAATAATAATAATATGCAAATCTTCCGCTTCAGCAGATACCAAATTCTTCCAACAAGAAAAATTAAAACGCGGTCTGAATGTAATATGATAATGTAGGAGTAGTAGCAATGGTTTCCGTTGTATTGTCAGTGGGACTTAATACTGTTTTGGTAATGCTTATGTTTTAAATAAAATGGTTGTCTTGTCGAGTTAAATTTTTTCTGATTATTGCAAATTAGGTTGTATGGTTTAAAACAAAAAATTGTTTGAAGTGAAATGTTTTAAAATTGTTTCAGAATTTTTTTTTTTTTTGTCTTTATTGTGGTTGCTAAAATTAACATATTACAAAGACAGCAAATGACCTTATTGGATGAAGCAAGCTCAACAAGCGAGTTATTGTTGTAATGGTTAATCCTACTAAAAGAGCAAGAAGAAGAAGTACCACATTGATTGGTTGTCTGAATTTAGGCTGCCATTATTTTCTTTTTTTTCTTTGGCAAATCGATCGATCCCTGAATTAGGGCGGCGGCGGTGGTGGTGGTGGAATTGGCTGTCCTACTGTTTAATTCAAAACAAATTTAGTTTGTGCAAAGAATAATAAAGAAAGTAGCGCATAGTACATCCAACATACTACATACTACATAATATAGTGCAGTGCAGTACAGTACAGTGCAGTACATTTGCATAGTACAATTAATTTTATATTGTACATATGATAATTTTCATCTTTATTGTTGTTGGCCACTCACACACGACCCCCTTATTATATATTGAGAACATTTTTGTGTTAGGGGTAACCGTTTTAAATATTCTCTCTATTTTCAAGGTACACTCTCATGCTCACACTCACTCACTCACACTGAGCAGCTAACTATAACTAACAATCAGTTGAATCAATAACTAACAACCAACGGTTTGATCTTATTTTGTTGAGAGATAAACATAAAACTTTATCACCGTATCACTGTTTAGCGAAATACAACTCCACACTAATTCTGTAACTCACAGATTATGAACAATTTCTTTTTATCTATATATATATATACAAGGCTTTTATTGTATTGTACTATATTGTATTGCAAAAAATTCGATAATCAAATTTCAATTTAAAACACTCTAAAAATTTTTTTTTATTTTTACAAATGTTTGTAATATTATTCTAGTGATAAATAGGCGATAATTTGCATCTATTATTCTTCACACACATAAAAATAGGGAAAGAAGAAGAGCAGGAAGAAGAAATTTTATTCGTAATCAAATGTACAATATAACTATTTTTTTTTTTTGCATTTCAATGACAAAAGGGCAGTACCTGAAACAAATTTCATAATATTACATTGGTGCTACTTTACTACTCTTTATGACAATGAATTTCATTCCATTTTAATTTAATTTAATTTAATTTAATTTGATGATGAGATGAATTATATATTAATAATCTCTCAATTTGATGAAAATGAAAATGAAAATGAAAATGTTCTTTCTTTCTTTATTTACTCCTCGTTGCTCTTATATGTAAGTTTACGTACATGAATAAAACAAGCATATTACTGTTAGTGTTATTGATGTTGATGCTAATCTACCAAAAGGGTGCTTACTGTATATGGTGTTGTTTAGTTTTTAGATTAAACAGCAGTTGATTTTCTTTATTGTATTGTAGATCCTTTTTTCATTTTTTTAGTCATGTGTGTGTGTGTGTGTCTATTTTAACAATTTTTGACGCGCGTCCTTTTTTTTTTTTTTTTCTTGTTAACAACTATTGACGAAAGTTTTTTTTATTAGACAGGAATTCTTTTGACACTTGATTTATCTTATGAATATAAAAATCCCATAGTTATTTCATATGGAGGATGGTCGATCCTATTATACATTTTGAACCAATGATATTCATCACCGAGATTAAATAGATATCTATATATCTATCCATTGACCAAAAAAATCAAATAATGTTTATTTTGTAGACTATTTGGTAAATTTATTCAATTAAATATTTGATGGAATTTTAAGGTTAATAATGATTTCTGTCAATTTAATACAAACCATACACAAAATTAATATTAATAGTTGATGTGTATTTGTTTAATACATATCAGATTTTTGTAGAGTCAACTATTTCTAATTAATTGTTATTAGGTACATATACAATAGTAGTATGAACAATTAGAAAAAGAATAAATCATCATAGATGTATCTCATTAATATCAACTTTGTCCTTCTTTGTTATTTAAGACAAAATTTTTGTTGGGTTTTGATGCTTCTTACATTGCATTGAATAAATTTCCAATAAATTTATAAAATACTCCTTTATTTAGGTGATGATCACGATGATGTAATCAATGAAGATCATTCATATTATATATACACTAGTTTAATAATAATATAAAAAATCTCATCTATTAATACCTACTAGTTATTCTTCTTCTTCATTACTTACATATACATATACATTAATATTTTCTATTCATAGCATGTGTTATCTTCTTTCTTTTATTATAATTCATCAGGTGGACTACCAAATTCTCCTTCAAAGATTGTTGCACCACATTTTCTTCTACTTTCAATAATTATACATTCTTCCATTTCTAAAATATTTCCAGCACTTGGTCTATCAAATGGATTAGGTCTCAACATTTTATTTACTAATTTATCCAAAATCATCAGATTGCCATTGACCAAGAAGTCAGGAGCCCAATTAGGTATCAAGTCTTCAAGATTTCCCTGTTGTTGTTTATTGAGCCCATCACAAACAATCACAGGTGAGGTATTTGTTGTAGTAGTGGTTGCAACTGTTTTGAATGATTTAACCGGTGGATTTAATGATATCGATTGTCCCAGTAAACTATTGCTATTACAACTAAAATTCGTAGAACTTGATGATCTTCCTCTACTACTACCACTATCAGCTCCTTCATTACTTCCTCCACTAGTACTGGTACATGTACCATTGTTAGTTGAAGGATTGTGTTGCAAAAACATTGAGATATTATCACTTGATAATTGTCCAGCATCACTTAAATCTCCACTTCTTAATTTTCTCCATGGTGTCCCATTATCTGGTAATATGATGTTGGCTGCAATTTCTAATATAATCAACCCTAAACTGAAAATATCAGCAAATGGCGTATAGATCTTGTCATTGATCAATTCAGGAGCAATATAGTTTCGATCCCCTTCTAAATCAAAATCTTTCTCTAATATAGGTAATTTAGTAGCTAGTCCAAAATCCCCAATTTTTAAACTTCCTTCAAAAGTAATGAAAATATTGGCTGGTTTCAAATCTAAATGAAGATAATTTTTCAGATGAATAAATTTCAACCCATTAAGCAATTCTATTAAAATTTTCCAAATTCTAAATTCATCCAATTTGTAATGTTTATTCTCTTCCAAAAATTCAAATAATGTACCTCCTTCACAAAATTCAGTCATTATATAATAGTAATTGTTAAACTCCCATGCTTCAATAAAATAAACTAAATACTCTTTACCTTCTTCTTGTTCCTTCATATTGACTTCATCATTATCCTTAATTGATGTCAAACATCTTAAAGCTTCAATTTCTCTTTTGATAGTTTGGACTTCTAATTTCCCAATAACAGGTTTCTTAGATCTTTTGATGGCAAATTTCTCATTATTAAACACACATTCATATGCAATTGAAAATTCTCCCATTCCAATATATTTAATATTTTTGGTTCCAAATTTCTCACCTAAATGTTCATCAATTTTATTTGCATAATTACTAGATAATGAATGTGATCCAAGCTCCATTTCATTGCCTAAATTTGAAGCACTAATCAGTTGAGCAATAATCAAATCATCATTACTACCATTAATAACTCCATCCAATCCAGTCCCACAATATCCCATATTAATAGGAGTTGAAGGTCCTTCTCTAACACTTTCAATATCTTTCTTAGTAGCATGGTCTATACTTAAAGTTAAATTATTAATCTTTCTTCTTCTGTTACTACGTAAAAATGTCGGACTCTTTGGCGCTATCACTGATTGTTGTTGTTGCTGCTGCTGTTGTTGTTGTTGCAATTGTTGATGGAGGGCCATGATTGGCTTTTTGGTGGGAGTTTCGGGAATAATATTATCATCAAGTTCAATATCTGAATGAAAATCAAGATCCAAATCAAGTTGATGATTTCCTAATGGGTGGGTTTGGCTCACATCAATTGTTGTTGATGGCTTTTCACATGATAATGGATTAGTTGTATTATTAACTTTAAAATAACTATTATTCAATGTTGAGTGCCCACTGACATTGGCATCATAAGAACTGTTTCTTCCCACTTCAATAGAAATATCACTTTCATGATGAAGGGCAGTATTACCCAAGGCATGTTGTTGATGGAGATTATGCAAAATCAGATGTTCTTCTTTGCCATGCAGATCTTCAAGATATCCATGGTATGGAACATTCCTATTTAGCATCATCAATGGATTTCTTTTAATTGGTGTTTCTGGTGGTAATTTTCTAGATTCTGATGGATGACAACTTATACTATTCTTTTTAATTAAACCAGATGAATTAAATGCTGTTTGTAAAGGTTTCACAAATTGGTAAGACGTTTTGTTCTCCTTGTCGTCATAACCGGCTCCCTTGTTGGCATTGTTATTATTTCCACCATTCAATGAGTTATTCAGAATCTTTGTATTTAGTGTTGGTTCAGTTGGTGGATATGGTATTGGATTACTTGAATTTCTTACATGATGGGATTTTATTGGATGGTCGTGATGGGTCATATTCCCATGGTCTTGATATATTATAATTGAAGATCCCGAAAATGTTGACAGTTTCCTATTCTTAGACGGGCTATCCAAATCAGAATCATTATCAAACTGAGGAATTGTTGAGGGAGCAGTATTAAGTATTGAAGACGCGTTGTTGGTTGGATTTGCGGTGGTATTACTGATAGTGGTGCTTGTTGAAGACGGTAGATTGGTTGGAACTATTGGTGTTGATGTATGTGTAGGGGTATAAGTTCGCCTTATTTTTGTGCTTGATTTACCAAAAATCTTACTTGAAAATGTGGGCTTTTCAGGTGTCATTCTATTTGGAGATATTATTGCATCTTTATTAGCATTTTTAAACATTTTAAATCCTTTTAATCCCAATTTCGATGGTGAATATAAATTAGATTGTGGTGATGCTGCCAATGATGACGATGATGCTGTGGCTGTTGTATTAGTTATCCTTAGTTTTGTTTTGGAGGATGGTGATGGTGATTGACTAACAAGTTTATGAGGACGTTTAAATTGGTTGTTGGTATTGTTTGTCCCTCCAGTGGCAATACTAAAATTACTTGAAGAATACAAATCTACTTTTCTAGTGGATAATGGAGAAGAAAAATCACTTGGATTAACTTTGGCATCAATTTCATGTAAGCTGATATCATCGATTTCATCCGGAATCTTGTCACCATCTAAAGTTTTCAATTTTGAATCAATTGACAAGTTCAAAAATTTATTTGACCTTTTAATCGAACTTTGGGAATTGTTAGATATCTTAATGGTAGTATTCGACGATGACGTGTAATCTTCTTCTGATGCTTTTCGTAGATGATTGTTGTTGTTATTCTTATGGATAAAACTATCAAACTTTTGCAGTTTGAGAATATTCAATGTAGGTGTATATTGAACAGCGTCTGGATCTTCAATGTCTTCATCATCGAAATCACCATCATCATCATCCTCAGTGGAGGCGTTACCTTCATCTTCAACAATCCTATTAGTACTATCCAAAAACGTATCAATACTATCATTAACCAAATCTTGTTTCACGTTAAAAGGTGGTGATTTATTTATAGTCTTTCTACTAATGGATGATGAACTACTGCTATTGTTGTTGTTATTGTTGTTCGATTGAGAATGGGAGTGTGAGTCAGCAATATCATCCAAGATTAAACTATTGAATGATCTTGAGAATTGATTATTTGTGAAATATTCCAATTGGTTGATATAAGGAGTTTGTTGTGAAAATGATTGTTGTGAATGTTGTCTCTTGCCATGGGCGTTGCTATAAGGAGTATTTATGGAGTCATTATTTGGATTGTTATTTGTCATTGGGGTTGTTGAGCTATTGGTACCAGCACCCGATGCATTCTCATACGGGTTAGACTCCTTCATAGCTTTATTAATGTACGTAAGTTGTAGCTATTCCCTTCGATGGTGGTTTAATTTGGTTGTAAAATGAAAAATATTTTGGTTGTTTACACTTTGAAAGTGAGAGAGAGAGAGAGAGAGAAAAAAAGAGTTTTTTTTTGTTTTGGTTTGTTTTGATTGTCTCGATGTTTCTTTTTTTTTTTCGCTGTTCCCTGCAAGAGAGTGTGTGGTCCAATTTTTTTTTCTATTTACAGCAAAATTACAAAACCAAACAATCCAAATAAGATGTAACACCAGATTGAGTATAAATTATATTGGAACGTCATATCATCATTAGTTTATTGTAGATGAAATTCGATTGCTCTGAATGTTTTTTTTTTAAAAAAGTAGAGGCAATTGAATTGAAAGAAAAGGGAAAATGAGAGGGGGGGAGAGATGATACAGATGATGAAGATGATATCATTTAGGTTGTCAAAAAATGAATCTATTCCAGCACCAAGAAATTGACAATCAAAACAAACGCGCGTTATTTTTTTTTTGCTGTTCGTTAAAATAAAAAAAAAAGTAAGTTTTGTGGTCACGTTTGAGATTTCCACGAGAGAAAGGGACGTGATTCAACTTTTTTTTGGCTCTGTTCGTACACGACCCCACTAATATTATTTAATATAATCTTAATCTATGAGAACAATCTGTTTTACAACAGAATTACTATTTCTAAGTGAAGATCATCGATCCTTGTTCCATTGCCAATAAAAAATACTGTTTTTGTTATATAATCAAGAGATTCAAGTTTAACTTTTATTGATGAAACATCACTCATTAAATTTTCTTGTTTCTTTCCATCAAGATATTCCATTTCAATAATAGATACACATTTAAATCACATAAATTCCAAAACGAATGACAAAATCTTTCTTCTCCCCTTTCCCAGTGTCTTCTCTCATTACATAAAATTCTTTTTAATTCATTTATCTTGTTTCATCCTTTGTACCCGGTCGTCTAATAACTCAAAGACAATTACCGTAAAATTTATTGCTAATTTCTAAGGGAAAGGAGTGACCATTGAATTTATCTGTAAAAAAGCAAAAAAGAAAAACGTGTTTCAGTCAACCGCGTTTTTGTGACAAATATTAAAGGTGCCAACATTAATTACCATATTGGGTAATAATATAAAATACAAGTGTTCATAATTTTTCTTATTTCACGTGACGTCTATATACAGGAGCGCGCACGTGAATATTTTTTATCCAAATTACACGCACCAAAAATGCGACCAAGCGAAAAAAACGCGTGCTAGCTTTTGTAACATTTTCTGTTAATAATATCTTTAATCTGATTGGTCAGTTACTCAAACATTAAGCATGAGTTTGTGTACTGATTTCTACCATATCTTTACCCAATTGGAATTAGGTTCGTTTTCTTTTTGTTTTTTTAGAAACAACAATTAGAAATGGAAACAAGTCTATTTTTCTTGGCCACGTCACTTTAGTTAACCAGTACAATTTGTATGCATTAAATTTAGTAACCAAGAGTAGGGCGACTCAAAAATGTGCATAAAGGTATTTTTTTTTTCACTGATCAATCTGATTAGCAACATCTTAAATGTATTTTACAGTTGAAAAGTAAAAAATTTACGGGGTCGTGTTCTTGACAAAGTTCCGACGAAATATCCGAGCTGGCCAATCATTTGCTGTGTATTTGTAATAAGATGTTTTGTGTAGTTGTGGCATATTTCCTAGATAGTCATGTATTACGAAAAAAAAAGAAAAAGAAACAAAATTCCCTATATACAATGGCTTCAATACCGTGATTGTATATTACTACGCCTGGATTCCCTTTTCATACTTAATGCTGTGATTAGAATAGGAAGCAAAAAAAAAAAGAAAAGAAAAGAAAAGAAAAGAAAAATTCTTACTCTATTTGCTAGAACATTAGATTCGTTTACAACCAAGACAAACCCTAGAAGAAAGAAAGAAAAAAGTGGCAACCAGTTACTTTCAATCAATTGAAACAACTTCAAAACTAATATCATCCACATCTTGAATTTGAGAAGACTCCACATTTTCATTCTTGCAACATAGTCAAATTATCATCTGCATATTAATACAATAATCTATTAGGTTTGATTGAAACATCACTTTGTTTTATTTGCAATTATATATATTTATACATATTAAACTTTTCATTAATATCAGTCATTAAATCATCATTGATTTTTAGATAAAGTCTTACACGAAATCACTTTATCGTTTGTTTTACATCATTCAACACAATCTTCTTCGGATATATTTGCTCATTTACGTATATTACACGTACTACCAGATTTGCCGTCTTGCTACGTACATAATTTTTTTTGTTCCCTTCTATTTTTTTTGGTTTCATTGATAGTGCATTCCTGTTTCAACAAATCATTTTCATCAAAAGTAACCAACTACATACACGGAAAAAGAAAAAGAAAAAGTAACAATCATTTTTTTTTTATTATTTTATTTTGGGGAGGCTTTTAATAATAAATATATTCTGGCAAAAATATCGTGGTATATAATTGTTTGAATTTTATTTTCATTTTCCCTTCATTCATTTATTTATTCATTATATAATCACTATTGATTTTTTTTTTTTGGTTTTTGGGTATTTCTTACACATTTTTTTTCCCTTATAAAGATTATTTGATTTTTCAATTTTGATTTTTTTTTTTTTTTTCATTTTTCCAGTACTTATTTTTTTTTATTGTATAAGTACAATTATCGGAAGTCATATCTTATCAATATTAATGAATTGTAATTCCCATTATTCATCATGTCAACTATAGAATCTCCGAAATCTCCAGATCATACAAAGATACAACCCAAAGTGGAGCACCAGCCACAACGAATAGCACCTAAAGGCACTTCACCAATACCCTCACACAATACGATACTACAACCAAAATTAGAACCATCTTCACAATCAACGTCTCCAAAGTCACCTAAACAACAACACTCCAACCAAGATCTTCATCCTAAAGATGGCCAACAGTGTTCCAACTGTGGCACCACCAAAACTCCGTTGTGGAGAAGAGCACCTGATGGAACCCTAATATGTAATGCATGCGGATTATATTATAGAGCAAATAATACCCATCGTCCTGTTAATCTTAAACGACCACCAAATACGATCGCGATTGCAAAAGAAGAAGAAGGGTCTTGTAAAGGGGATGGAAGGTGTAATGGTACTGGTGGGTCAGCCGCTTGCAAAGGTTGTCCTGCTTACAACAATCGTATTGTTGCCAAAAAAGCATTGGAAAAATCACCAAAGAATGATATTCAAGGTGCCCGCTCATCAAAAAACCTTGTAAATAGTACTACGAGTGAAACATCCAAGAAAAGATCTTCCGATGATAATGAAAACAATGGTACCGGAGAAACTCGAGAAGATGAGAATGCTTTTGCTATAGCTTGTTTTAACTGTGGTACAACGATAACTCCGTTGTGGAGAAGAGATGACGCAGGGAATACGATTTGTAATGCTTGTGGATTGTTTTATCGATTACATGGATCACACCGTCCAATTAAAATGAAGCGACCGACGATCAAGCGAAGAAAAAGAAATGTCTCGTCGTCACAATCGCATTCATCATCTGATAAAAAATCTAAAGAAGGGCTGCCAAAACTAGAATTACACAATTCTTCAAAAGCATCTCCGATAACTCCGCCACCACCACCACCACCAGCATCAACACCATCAATAGCCAAGAATGATAACAGCACAGTATCAACGACCACCACCAGTACAGTCACAATGAAGCCATTGGTGAACACAATAATAACTCCTCCAACTAATTTTGTCACATCAACCAGTGTACCTACTAGTTTACCAAGTAATAGAAACACAACACCTCCAGTTTTCACCACATTACCACCACCAATTAATTATCCTTTGTCATTACCAGGTGCTCCTTCATCAGCATCTAGTGGTAATGCTGGAACAACGATGTCTACATTTCCACACATTTCACCATCGTTTTATCCACCATATAATGGAACAGGTAGAATTCCCAATGGTCCTGGACCACTTCCTGGACCTGCACCTAGTTTTGGTATAAAATTACCAGAAATTCAAGTACCAGGACCACCTGCTTTGCCACCAATAAGAAATCAAATAGGTAAATCTAAATGTTGTGAAGGATGCAGACCAGCAAAAAGCATAGTGCCCATTGCAATTGATTTCACAGCTAGTTATAAAATTGACAAAGGTCAGAATAATGAAGGAACGAGTGCGTCTGATACTAAGAATGATAGTGGTAGTGATAGTGAAGAAACAGTTAAGAAAAGAAGAGCATTATCCATTGGTAAGTTACTCAATGGTTAGATTAATGAATGTAGAGATGTGGTAATAAACAAAATGTATATATTGTATGATGTATGTAATACATGAATATGTTTTAATTTTTAGTTTTGCAGTAATGAAATCAATTTAAAAAGTTGCTCTTTTTCTGTTTCGTTTTGCTTTGTTTTGCAACAATCAAGTTTAGCCGAGGAAGTAATTGGCATTGTAATTATTGAATTGATTGAATCGAATTGAATTGATGGGTTTATTACGTAAAACAGCGTGATTTAATTTTGTGTGTCAAGTGGGAAAAGATGAGAAAAATTTATGAGATGAGGTTGATGAAAAAAAATTATACCGATGAAAAAAAGTAAAAAAAAAAAAAAAAAAAACTGCATCAGAAGAGGGTTCTTTTCTTTGTATCCAGATAAACAGATAAACAAAAGTTGATACAAGATGGGAAAAGAAATCAAAGATAAGAAGAGAAAACATGACGTTGAAGATGTTGAATTATCTGAAAAGAAGAAAAAGAAGAAATTAGAAAAGAAAGAAAAGAAGGAAAAGAAAGACAAGAAGGACAAGAAGGATAAGAAGGAAAAGAAAGACAAGAAGGATAAAAAGGATAAAAAGGAAAAGAAGGATAAACATGCTCCAGAAGAAGAAGAAGAAGTTAAGAATAGTAATAATATTGATAATGATTCAACAACTTATGTTCAATCATCTGAATTAACTTCATTATCACAATCAGAAATTGATTCATTTTTAACAACAAATGAAATTACTATTGAAGATCCAAATAATTTAAATTTAAGACCAATTTTATCATTTAATCAAGTTAAATTATCATCAAGTATAAATTCTAAATTAAATAAATTTCCAAAACCAACTCCTATTCAATCCGTTTCTTGGCCATTTTTATTATCTAAAAAAGATGTTATTGGAGTTGCTGAAACTGGATCAGGTAAAACTTTTGCATTTGGTGTACCAGCTATAAATTCAATTATTACTACAAAGAATAAAAATTTATCAGTTTTATGTATTTCACCAACTAGAGAATTAGCATTACAAATTTATGATAATTTAATTGAATTAACTAATGATACTAATGTTAAATGTGTTGCTGTTTATGGAGGTGTTTCAAAAGATGAACAAATTCAAAAGATTAAAACTGCTAATGTTGTAGTTGCAACCCCTGGTAGATTAGTTGATTTAATTAATGATGGAGCAATTAATTTATCAAATATTGATTATTTAGTATTGGATGAAGCTGATAGAATGTTGGAAAAAGGATTTGAAGAAGATATTAAAAGAATTATTTCAAGTACAAATGCAGAAGATAGACAAACTTTAATGTTTACTGCTACTTGGCCAAAAGAAGTTAGAGAATTAGCTAATAATTTTATGAAATCTCCAATTAAAGTTACTGTTGGTGATAGAGATGAATTAAGTGCAAATAAAAGAATTACTCAAATTGTTGAAGTTGTTAATAAATTTGATAAAGAAAAAAAATTAATTAATTTATTACATAAATATCAAGGTAATAATAATGATTCAGAAAATAAAATTTTAGTATTTGCATTATATAAAAAAGAAGCTTCAAGAATTGAAAATTTATTGAAAAGAAATCGTTTCCAAGTTGCTGCAATTCATGGAGATTTATCACAACAACAACGTACTCAAGCTTTAAATTCTTTTAAATCTGGTCAATGTAATTTATTATTAGCTACTGATGTTGCAGCAAGAGGTTTAGATATTCCAAATGTTAAAGTTGTTATTAATTTAACTTTCCCATTAACTATTGAAGATTATGTTCATAGAATTGGTCGTACTGGTAGAGCTGGTAAAACTGGTATTGCTCATACTTTATTTACTGAAGATGAAAAACATTTAAGTGGTGCTTTATGTAATATTTTAAGAGGTGCTAATCAACCTGTTCCTGATGAATTATTGAAATTTGGTGGTCACACTAAAAAGAAAGCTCATAGTGCTTATGGTGCTTTCTTTAAAGATGTTGATATGACTAAAACCGCCAAAAAGATTAAATTTGATTAAATTAGAAATAAACTAAATGTATAATAATAGTTGATAAGTACTGGTCGTAGTTTGGTATCTCCCCTTCCCGGTAACTTGTTGTCTGGGGAATGGGATCCAGCCCTTCTCCCAATCGTAGCCCTCTGCTTGAGCGACCACATGCGCTCTTCACTTCTCCCCTGATTCACCAGGGTGAGAGAGGAGTATGAACTGAGTACGTATATTAAAAACGAGGCCTGGCCTGGTCAGCAGCCACCCCCAGTTACTCAGTCCTCTACAATATGATTGATGATATACCATCAATTGTATTCCAATAGATAATGATGACCAGTCATTTTTCTTTTCAAATGGACCTTCACTAATCAACACTTCCTCCCATCTTTAATGTTGATCCCTTTTAATATAAAGGTTCAAGATAATGATTGTCTTATCAATTCATTATCTTATTTGGAAGGTCCTTGTTGATTGTTGATTTATATATTCAATTATTGACACTTCGAATAGTTATGATTGATGGGAATTATCATGGATATTATTCTTGGAATATGGGAATCATTGGAAGAAGGGGGAAAATATGGATACTAAAAACCAATCATTACTTTGATATGATGTTAGTATTCTTATTCTAAAAGTATATACTCGTTATTACTTACCTTTATTGATATATTAAATTGACTATTTGTTGTTGATAAGAAAGAAATGCGATATAAAATGTTAGAATTTTTTTTTTGCAACTTGTCTATTTGTAGTTGGCTTTTTTTTAACATCTATTTGTGTATGCATTTTTATTTTTGATATGCCTAACATAAATTACCGCTACCAGATGTAAATTTACAAAGAAGAGGCGATACTACTGTTGTCAATGGTTTGATAAGGAATTAAAAACCAAGATAGATAGTCTGGTAGCAGGATTATTATACTAAGTGTATTTGATATACGATTACTCGACAGAGACTAGATCTAGACCAGAGTAGTTGTTGATTATAGTCTAGTTTCACTAAATTGTAATCTGTCCAAGTTTGTGAAACACAATAAAGTTATAGTTATAAATACAAACTAACGATCAAAAAAAAAAAAAAATTAGTGTCATTCTAATTACATTAGAGTAATAGACTAAAAATAAGGATAAGAGTACCAATCAAAAGCAAACACGTGTAATCGATAAGTAAACTAAATCAATATTGGGTTATGATTCAATAAATGTCTAATTGTATTTTTGCCACCAATAAGTTAGAATCAAAAGAATATATGGATTATGTATCTAATTTCGGCCCAAAAAAAAAAAATTTTACATGGCGCCGCATTTAGAATTTAAGAATCTATTGTTTTTGATTGATCTTTGCCACCAAATTAATTAATAATCTAATAATCTGAGGATCTAAAAATCAGTAATAATCTTGAAAAATAAAAATCATGCCATAATGTTCTTCTAAAATTTCAATTCTGTTTTGTTGCCCGTTTGGTGAATTGGCGCATTACAAACAAACAAAAGTAAAAAAGGAAAAAGGAAAAAGGACACGTACACAAAAGAACAGAACAGAGCAGAAAACCGGTCCGCCCTTTGTTGGAAAATAAGGAGACCTCATTCAATGATTACATGATAGTATAGTATAGTTGGTTGATAATGGATGTGATGTGATCGTTGGTTATCACATCTAATCATAGTTAGACCATCGGTTATTTGCTGTAGTTCCTCTTCGTTTTGTACTTTAATTAACAAGTCAAGGAATCCCGCAGATCGGAGCGGGGCCAGGACCCATTTAGACCAAGACAAAGACATAGACAAAGACAAGAGATGAAAACAGGAACAGGGAATTTTATTTTAACAAGATCAAATTGACAAACTAAAAAAAAAAAGAACAAACAAAGAAACAAGATACATGATACAAGATACAACAGATTGGATTCTATGAGGTGCAGATGTAATGATGATAAATAATAAATAATAATTTACTAACTTGCTCTGGTGTAACATCCATTACTCTCTTGTTGTTGTAGTAGTAATAGTAGTACCATTATCTGTAGGTCGATATCGTGGTACTGGTGGTGGTGGTGGTGGTGGCAATTATTCTTATTACTAATTCAGTCGTGTCCCTGTTGACAACTTTGCGACAGGCAAACGACCAACAGCGGAATAAAAAAAAAAAGAAATTCACCGAAACAAAAAGAAAAAAAACTAAAAAAAACTAAAAAGGTAACAACTGAGTAAAACAACTTCAGAGATTGAAAAATTATATAAACCCATTGAAATATTTTTATCACTTGCTTTTTTTGTTTTCATTTCAGCCAACCAACCAACAGACCAACCAACAGACCAACATTCTAAAAAATACAACCAAGTTATTCTTTTTCTGATTTTGGAATTTGGTTTTCTTTTTTTTTATTTTAATTTTAGTTTTAAAGTGCTGTTATTCAGAAATTTGTTTCATTATATATAATTCACAAGATCTTTGATCCTTTTTTTTTAATTAGAAGAACTTATTTGTTTTATCCAATTAATAATCATTTGATTCTTTACATTCTTTTTTTTTTATCTACAACAAGAACAACAACATCTAAAAATGCATTCAGTTCAGTTTGTATCATCACTACTAGTTAGTTTATTATCATTATTTTACATCATCCCTTCTTCATTTGCATTTTCACCTGTTTCTGCTGTTTTACCAAAAAGACAATTTTCACCATTTGATTCTCCTGAATTTTGTTCACAAATAATTACTCCAACTTGTAATACTACTTTTAGTTATATCGATGAATTAAATAATGAAATTGGTCCCTATTTATCCGAATTGGTTAAAACCTCATATTTCCGTTATTTCAAAATCAATTTAGATAAACAATGTAAATTTTGGAATGCTCAACATTTTTGCGCTACTGAAAATTGTGCTGTTGAAATCTTGGAAGATTTCAATTGGACTCAAATAACTAATGATAATTTAAAACCTTCAAAATTGGGGGAATTAAGTTTACCAAATTCTTCAGCTATTGATAATTCAATTGAAACTGAAGAAGTTGAAACTTGTGAAGATTTGGATTATAGTGAAATTGATGATGACCATAATTGTGTCTATGTTAATTTATTAAATAATCCTGAAAGATTCACTGGTTATGGTGGTAATCAAAGTTTTGATGTTTGGAAAGCTATTTATTCTGAAAATTGTTTCCCAAACACTAACCCAATGTCAATGAGTCCTTCTACTTCAGCTGATGGTGCTGGTCTTAATAATAGTGAAGAAGAACAATGTATCGAAAAGAAAATTTTCTTTAGATTAGTTAGTGGTTTACATGCTTCTATTGCTGTTCATTTATCAAATGAATTTTTGGATTCTGAAACTGGGGAATTTTATCCAAATTTAAAAGTTTTCATGGAAAGAGTAGGAATGTTTAATGATAGATTATCAAATATTTATTTCAATTATGCTTTAGTATCTCAAGCTTTAGTTAAATTGAATGGAATTTTACCTTTAAAAGAATTTATTCAATCAGGTTATGATGATATTACTCCTGCTCAAAAGCAACATTTAATTGCTAATCATGATGTTGAAGATGTTGAAATTTATGATAAATTGTTGTTGCAAGATATCATTCCAAGTTTAGAAGCCAATATTATTTTCAATACTACTAATTTATTTGATGATTCAAATTTAAAAGATGAATTTAGATCAAGATTTAGAAATGTTTCTGCCATTATGGATTGTGTTGGTTGTGATAGATGTAGAATGTGGGGTAAAATTCAAACTATTGGTTATGGTACAGCATTGAAAATTTTATTTGAAGATGATAATTATGATAATCATAATTTAAAATTTAGAAGAATTGAAATTGTTGCTTTAGTTAATACATTGGATCGTTTATCAAAATCAATTACTCATATTAATGAATTTAAAACTAGATATTTACAACATTTACAAGATGTTGCTGAAGGTAAAACACAACCTGGAGTTTATGATAAAATTCAAGAAAATAATAAAGCTGGTAGTTTTGCCTTTCCATTTGTTAGTCAATTACCTCAAAAGAAGAACAACATTCCTCAAGAAAAACAACAACAACAACAACCAGAACAATCAGAACAAAATAAAGAAGAAGTGAAAAAACAAAAATCAGGTATGCAACTTTCAGCCAAAGAAATTGGTAAAATTAAACCAAAAGATCGTACATTTGGTCAAGAATTTAAATTAGCATTTCTTGATGTTTGGGAAGCTTTGAAATTTGTATTATCAAGTTATAAACAATTTCCAAATTTAATGGGTAAATTAACTTTAGTTCAATTGAATCAATGGTGGAGTAAATTGATTGGTAAACCAATCACAGTTGAATATGAAAGTCCAATGGATGTTGAAGCTAAAGAATATAGTAAATTGATTAATAATAATTAATCTCCCAACATTAATACAAGAAAAAGAACATTGATTGCATTGTAATTTATAGTAATTTTTTTTTTAATCATTTGTTTCTAAATAACAAGTACAAATATATACATATATATATATATATATATAGATTTTTTGATTTTATATTAATAATTGTAATTGTAATTGAAACAAGTGTTTTTATTATTAAACTGTGATATGCATTATTATATATTTTATGGTATGTATATTGATGATTATTCTTAAGGGGCAATTTAATTTTTTTTTTTTTTTTTTTTTTGCACCCATTATATAAAAACATTCAAAAAATATATAAAACATCCATGCCCCCTTTAATTTTTTTTTTTAATTTAATTTAATTTAATTTAATTTAATTTAATTTAATTTAATTTAGGGATTCCCCATTGCCACCAAAATCATTTTCATCATTATAAAATTGAAGTTTATTAAAAAAATATAACTACCTGTTTTGTTTTTAATTATGATTATTTCAATCATTTTATCATATTAGCATTTGTAATATTTATATTTCATAAATTCATAAATTCATAATTCATAATTTTACAATTTTAAAAGAAAAAAAAAGAAAATTCATTTTTAAACTCATGTATGATAATTAAATTAATATTTATAATTGAATTATTAAATTTAATTAAAATGATTAATTCAAAAACTATAGAAAATTTAAATCAAATAGTTGTTAATGATGATGAGAATGTTGATGATGATAGTGTTGATAAAATTCATATAATTTATAAAGAAAATATTGAAGATTTAACTTATTTTGATTTAATTAATGATGAATTAAATAATAATAACAATAATAAAAAAGAATTGATTTATAAAATTTCAAATAATCAAGCATTAATTTATCAAAATAATAAATGGATTCATATTCAAGTTTTATCTAATCCTAATTTATCCCTTTATTCCCATTCCCATTCACATTCCTATTCACATTTTCATTTTAATCATAAATCCTCATCTACTACTAGAACAATCACAACAGATGATGATGATGATGATGATGGTGGTGGTGGTGGTTCATTTAGACGACTAAGAGAAGAATCAATACCTATTTCAAATTGTTTAAATCAAATTTATGGGGATGGAGGAGCAATTGAAATTGATTCAACTATAATTTATTCAATGATTAATACATTAGATTTATCAATAACTTTAAATGTTATATTTTATTATGAAAAATTTACCAATTCTTGGGAATTACGTAAATCTTTAACTATTAGAAATTTATATTATTGTAATGTTCCAAAAGGTTATATTGGTCAAATTTGGTCAACTTTTCAATTTGAAGAATTTAATTATATAAATTATAGAATTGTTGATTTTCCATTATCAAACAATAATAATAAAAAACAACATCTAAAAAAGAAGAAGTTTCTACGAAGGAAATTGAAATTTGGTAAATGGATTAAATTTGGTAAAGTTTTATTGTTTAATAATAAAAAATCTCCTGTGATTAAATGTATTACAACTAAAGATTTAAATGATAATAAATTGGATTGTCATGGAAATGCATTAATTAAAAATTCAAAAAATTTTCAACTTTTATAAGTCATGTGATGACATGCACGTGTGCAATTTCGGTAGTACATATATATTAAAGGTGGCATTAAATATTACGTAATCCCAGAATAAAAATAAAAAGTTTGCCCCACATTCTCGGTTGTGAGTGATTGCTTGATTACTGATAAGATAAACTAATAAACAACAACAACAACAACAAAAAAAAAAAACAATGACTCAATATTTGTAAATCAAGAATCAACAACCTAAAAATAACAACAAACAACCATTAACATGTTGATATTAAATAGAAAGACAAACTTTATATTAAATAGTAATAGAAATCTAAGAAAGCAAATATATATGTATTAATTCTAGCAATAGGTGGCGTGCGTGAGTGAGTGAGTGTATGAACAACAAAATCAATTACTTATCAAAAGCAAAAGCAAAATCAAAATCATAATTAAAATTAAATTAATTTGATTTATTTTTATATTCACGATGTAACTTTTTCTTCTTAATAATAGCTTTACTTTGTTTATTTTTATAATTCATATTTCTATCATATTCCTCCCCTGATTTAAAAGGTTCATATTGAATTTCATCAGGATTTAAATCTAATAAATCTTTTTTAGTTTTTGATTCTTCTTCTTTATCATTATCAATTTTTTTTAAAGAATTTGAAAGATTTTCAAATTTTGAATTAGTAGATGATGAAGGTGAAGATGGTTTTGAAATTGATTGTTTTTTATATTTACCAAATTGTGCAACTTCTGCATAACTTAAAGGTTTTGTTTGAATATCAATAAATTCATCAATTTCTTTATCCATTGATACATTAATTAATTTATTATCTTGATTTGAAATTGTAAAATTCTTTGGAATCGGTTTGGAATCTTCATCAACTGTAGTTGTAGTTGTATTCTTTTTGAACCATTGTGGGAATAAATATGATGAGATTGATGATGATGTTGATTTAAACATTTATATTAGTGAATGTGATAACAGTAGTAGTAGTAGTAGTAGTGATAAGTAGATAAGATGATAATTAAATATCTCTTGAATTGGATTCTTCTTGATTTAAAATAAACTAATAGCAAAAGAAAGAAAGAAAGGAAAAGAAAGGAAAAGAAAGGAAAAGAAGGAAAAAATGGGAGAAGGATTGTTGTTTATATATTTATAAATTTATAAGTTTGTTTTTTTAGGTTGTATAGGAGAATTCGGACAACCCACATGTGTTAAGTGGGAACTCGGGGCAAACTACTTTGTTTGTTTATCTTGTTTTAGTGTGCGTGTACATGTGCACAATTTCTTATCAACGTGTTTCTTTCTTCTTCTTCTTCTTCTTCTTCTTCCTTCCCGTTCTAATTTATATTTCGTACCGTACTACACCACCACCACCACTACTACTACTACTACAACCAGACTGCTGTGGTTTGGTTGTAGACCAATGAATCATGTGTTCTCAACTGGATAACCATTATTATCAATGTCTTATATAACTACCATAGTATAATTTCAATTCTAGAAATAAACTATCCACACCAAATAATCACTGATCCGAGGATTGCTTGCTCTCAATAACCCACTCAAAAAAGAAATAACCACACACACACACATACACACAATTCCTGATTTCCGAGGGTCATTTTTTTTTACTATTTAGTTTTACATGTTTCTTTATTTCCGAATGTCACGTTTTTGTTTTATTATCCACATGTACACTACTTGTACACTATATTACATCAACACAAGAAAGTGTGATAATATTTAATACACGTCATATGTCATACTTCAAACAGATGTCATTACTTTTTATGTTTTCTTTCTTCAGTCTGAGTTAATTGCTTTTCCTTTTCATTAATTAGTTTCTATTTGGAACTCAATGGAATTCACATTCCGTATCTGTGTTATTCTAAGGTTATCTATTTGAATTCTCTATGTATAGTTTTGTCATTACAATATTATTATGTAATCCACAGTAATCATACCGCCCACTAACACGCGCCTCCTCCCCCTTTTTTTTTTGTTTCTACTAATATTATTGATGCAAAATAATAATAATAATAACTAATTAATCAATTAATTAATTTACAACTAAAATTACAATCCATTGGATTCCTAATGAAATATAGTAAATATATACTCTATATAACCTAACCCCCCCTTTTTTTTTCTTCTTCTTTATTACTCAGTATTACTTAACCATTTGATTTGATTATTTACAAATTCACAGATTTCAGTCATATCTTTATCAATAAAATGAGCAAAATGAATTCTTTTAACACATAAAATATCATGAATACGAGTCCATTGTTCATATTCAAAATCAACTTCAACTTTCTCTAATTCTCCATTTCTTAATTCTTCTTTAGAATATGATAATCCATTATATAATTTATATCTCATTTTTTTGTTACCAGAATCATAAATATCATCTCTTGACATATATTGTAATGGATCTAGTTTTGGATAATTACAATGGATTGTAAATAATGGAATTTCATTTGTTTGGGAAAATATTCCTTTTTCATATTCTTTTAATTTTTCAATTTGTTCAGGTATACTTAATTGTTTAGTAGTTTCATCTTCCATAAATTTCTTCAATATATTATTTTCATATTCTTCAAAATCAATTAAAGGATTCTTTTGTCCCATAGCAACACCTTGGAATTTTCCATCATTATCAAAATATCCAAATGTTTTAATAAATGATTTAATTTGGTAATAATCTTGTCCCGATACAACTGCTGCTGCAACAAATGTATCTTTATCTCCTTCTCCTTGTTCACCTAATGAAAATAACTTATAGAATAAATTAGGTCCATACATATTATAATATAATGCCAATAATATAGTCTCACCATGAGTTCTTTTATTAATAATCAATTGACCCGATTCGGTAGATAAATCAGAAATGGCTCCTTCCAAATCATGGAATGGTACTGAAGGTTTATCAACACCTTCAAGATTAGCAGTTGTTCCTGGTGGAATATATAATGGGAATCTATCATATCTAATTCTCTTATTTTCATTAACTTCAATTTGGGCTAAATCATAATAAATTGGAGAAATTGTACGTTTCCAATAATCTGGCCAAGTAATCATTCCATAATCATTATAAAGTTTACTTTCAAAGATTTTATCAGGATTAGAAACAATCATATTATCAGAATCCAATAATAAAATATGTTCAAATGATGAAACAATTAAAGCTAATGCTTTAAATTGATAAGTTGAAAACTTTCTATCCTTCATAACTGCTTCACCTAAAACATCATCAACAACAACACATCCAGCATTTAAATCAGGTAAAATTTTTTCACAAAATTCAATTTCTCTTTCATAATCTTTTTTAGTAGGCATAATAATTTCAACTGGTAAATTTGATCCAGTTTCTCTAAGAGCAACAACAGCTAAATAAGCTAACCATGAGAATCTTCCTCCACCAATAATAACAACCCCTTTAGAATCTTTTTTATAAACTGATTCAGGCATCATTTCTGGTAAATCTTCAACTACTCCATGATGTTTTTGTTTTAATTGATCAATTAAATTTGATGATACTTCTGCTTTTGATAATAAAACATCTTTATTTTTCTCACCTGGTTTGTGTTTTGATTTATCAATGTAATTAACCGCCTGTTTTGGTTCTGCTCCAAGATCCAATTTATAGTTATCAAAAATTTCAAATATACGTTTCCAAAATACATGAGCATTAACTGGTTTCATAATTGGTTCATTAATCAGATGATCAACAGAATCATGATCTTCCACTAATGATGATGATGATGCACCTGAAGATGGTTTAGCTGATTTTTCTTCTTCTTCTTCTTCTTCTTCTTCTTTTTGTTGTTGTTGTTCAAGTAACTGGTTATCAAACTCTGGTTTATCTAAATCTGGTCTATCATCAATTACTTGACCTGATCCTAATCCAGATTGTAGCTTTTGCTGTTGCTGTTGCTGTTGTTCATTAAGTGTGTCATCTTGGAATCTATCTAAATCATAAATATCAGATGAGACAGAAGAATAATTCCAAATAGTATGAAGGAAAATTACTAAAATAATTAAAACACCAATTGTTTTACCTCTATGTCTAGGTAAAAAATGTAATATCTTACTCATGAATAATTATTGATATTTATGTAGATATCTGCAAGAAGATGTCTTTTTCCTTACAAAGAAAAGCAAAACAGAAAAGGAGTTTCGTAATTATTGATATTTTTTTTTTGAAACTTTGCTTTCTATAATCTTCGAAGAGAGAGAAAAAAAAAAAAAGAAAGGAGAAACCGCTGATCCATGCACACGTGACAGCCTCGTACTTTAGGTACATACACAATCAATGTAAGCAAATATTACTGGAGAGGAAAGAATGAAATTTTTTTCATTTCATCTGTGATTGCATAAATTTCATCTTCACTTACAGAATAATTATAAAAGACGTGTATACAATCAGAATTTCATATCAAAAGTTACACATAAATCATTTCATCATCATCAACAATAACAATAACAACAACAGTAACAGTAACAACCAATTACAATTTTTGTTATTCATTAATTCATCATGTCATATAATGGAATAGGATTACAATCAGTTAAAGGATCATCGACTTCTGGTCATGTTCAAAAAAATCTATCTTCTACTTCATCAAGAGTATCAAAACCTGGATTTCATGAATCAAGAAAATTAAAAATTAATCAAGATAAATTATCTAATGATTTAAATAATATAAATAATGAATTAAAGCAAAATAATGAAATTAAAAAAGAATTAATTAATCATGAATCACTTCGAAAAATTGAAGTTAAATGTATGGATTTAAGAGAAAAATTGGAAGATGAAGATGTTTTAAATGATGATGAAATTGATTTCAAAGTTGATGAACTACGAAAAAAATTAATTAAAGAAAATGAAGATGTAAATGATAATAAAGAGAAAAAGACATATGAATATAAACGTCTATATAATGAAAAGGAAAAATCTCGAAGAACCTAATTCGTATTTATCATATACATACACATATATATAGACATTACTATTTAATACATCCGGAATTTGTCATTGGTAATATACTTATCAAACCCATCTTCTCTCTCTTTTTTTATAACATTTCATCGTTTTTACTCAATTCATCTTCCATTTCTTGCTTGACATCTACTAATGAGGAATTAGAAGAGTTTAATTTTTCTTCACCTGTCTTATCAATAACAATATCATCATCTTCTTCTTCTTCAATTGGTGATTCTCTAGAATCTGTGGAAACAGCAATACGGTGAACCGGTTCTTCTTCTTTCTCCTCCTCTTCTTCTTTGGTGTCTTCTTTAAATTCCCCAGGGACAGTAACTGATTCATCTATTTTAGCTTCAATAACCTCTTCCTTAGCAACATCATTTTCTGACTTTGGTTCATCCTTCTCAACAATATCATCATCCTTCTCATACTCATCAATGATATCGTCCTCCTCTTCTTGTTTTTCAACAGTTTTCAGAGCAACTTCTGGTTTAACATTGACTTCAGTTACTTCTTCTTCTAAACTCTTGTGAGCAACTTCCTCCTCATTCAAACCATCAACAGACTCTTCAACTTTCTTGGTGAATACAAGCCCAAATAATTCACCACTTTCCAAACAAAATTTACTTTCACTTTCAACTTTGGCTTCACTAACAGCTTTAGGCAATTTCTTACCCCTTGGACCTCTAGTTCTTCTAACTGGTGCATTCTCAACACTTCTTGAACTTCCTTGTTCTTCTTTATCATCATCATTATCATCATCTTTTGTTGTAGAAGATGGTCTTGCATGCATTGGAATTTGTCCAGGGTTAAACATACCAGGTAATGGGATTGCATTGCCTCCAAATCTCAGTAAGAATTTACTACTGTCAACTGCTTTTCTTGGCTTTGGTTGTTCTCCTTCACCTTTATTTTCATCTTCATCCGCCGATGAACCACTTTTCATTGGATTAAACAACTGTTGTTGGAATGCAGCAATCTTAGATGACAATTTCTTAGGTTTTGGTGGTGGTGGTTTCAGTTTTGTCACAGTTTCTGATGAGCCACTCGAAGTTGATGAATTTGATTTGGTTGGTCTTACAGGGATGCTTGGTTGTTGCGTTTGAGAAGATGTAGATTCATCGCCTGATTTCAATGATTCTGTCGTTGGACGTTTTGGAATTATTGGTTTATTGATATTTGGTTTTGATTGATCTAAACCAATTGAGTCTTCTTCTGTGGTTGATCTTGATAAAGATGCTTTCTTTGGTGGTCGACTTGGTATAACTGGAATGACTGGTTTGCTTTCCTGTTTGATAAGTCCTTCTTTAACTGGTTCTTCTTTAACTGGTTCTTCTTTAACAGGTTCTTCTTTAACTGGTTCCTCTTTAACTGGTTCTTCTGCAGGTGCTTCAGCTCTTTCGGTATCAGTTTCATCACCACCAGCTTGGTCATCCTCTTCAATAGCAGTGCCAAGAGATTGAACAACTGGTGCAGCACGCTCTTGTTCTTGCTCTTGCTCTTGCTGTTGTTCTTGCTGTTGTTCTTCTTCCAAGTGATCTTCTTGTTCTTGAGAAATGGTTTCAACATCATCATCAAAACTAGATGAATCGCCACCAGTGCCTAAGTGATTCGCATGTTCATCATCTTCATCTTCATCACTCTTAAAACTAGTTTTAGTGGTAGAATTCCCTGGAGTAACTTCACCATCACCAAATGTATTCAGACTATTTATAGTTTCTGAGTTCAATTGACCTTCAGCGATTGCATTGGTTTCTTCTTGTATTTCACTCTCTTGTTGTTGATCAACTTCTGATGGTAATCTTAATCCACTAGCAGATGGGACAGGTTCAATAGGTGATTCATCTTCATCTTCAATTGGAGCATGTACAGATGGTTCAACAGTTTCACTCAAATCCTTTTCAAGTTGATCAATCAAATTATCTAATCCTTCTTTAGCTTCTTCTCTAGAACTTACTGGACGTAATGGGACTTCCGGTTCCGTTAAATGATCTCTAGTTGGACGTGCTGGAACTTCTGGTTCAACGGATTTACTCAGTTCTGGTCGAGAAGGTGCAACAGGCTTATTTGATTTACTTTTTGGACGACTTGGAATAACCGGTTCTGAAATTGGTTTCTCTTCTTTATCTTCATGTGACTTAGTACTTTCTGGTCTAATTGGAATAACAGGTTCTTGAGAAGTTGTACGTTGTGGACGTGGAGGAATAATAGGTTCTTCCAGATGCTGTCTCAGTGGACGAGTTGGAATAACAGGAATCTCAAAATTTTGTTTAGCCGAGGAATCTGATTCATCTTTACCACTACTACTCAATTCTTGAGTTTCTTGTGGAGTTTCTTGTTGAGGAATCTTGCTTTCTTGACTTTTAGTTGGTCTTGAAGTTGGACGTTGGGGAATTACTGGGTGGTTTGTACTATTCGATGTGGAGGTTGACTGATCTGGATCAATTGCTGGGGGAGAGTGTCTTGTTGGACGAGGAGGAATATGAGGAATTGAAACTTGTTCTTGTTGTTCTTGAACTTCTTGTTCAATTTCATTAACGGTAGCTTCCTCGTTAAGTTCTGTCATTATCAATAATGGTATTGGTAGTAAAAACTAAATAGTATCTATGATTTAAAACAGTACAGATTACAGAAGGGGACAAAAAAAAAAGGTCAAACTGGTTTTGTTGGTGTCTTCTTTTTCTTTTTTTTGTTTTGCTCTGGATTGTTTGTATTTTTCTTAGTGAGCAAGAATTCTCATGCGATCTGTAAGTCAAACAACAATCAACTACCAAAATCGGATTTCATAAGCCTTTACCGACAATACTAAATCAAAATTAATATATATATATTTATATTCTTAAAGCACATTCAACTATTTCAAATTAAAAAGAAAGCACACTACAATACAATGAAAGCAACACATATTCTCTCTCTCTCTCTCTCTCTCTCTCTCTCTATTTGTTGTACTTTCATCTCTAAGAATAGTTTAATCTAAAAATATCATTAAAGACATAGTAAGAACCAGCATCAGGAATCAAATGAAAGACTTGAGAATAACGTTGAGGGTTTTGTTCTTCATCAATTAATAATTCACCAGTAACCATAACTAAAATATCACCATTTGGACTAGCTGGTTGAGCATCTAAAGTAGAAATTCTATGAGCAACTTTTTGAAATGGTAATGAAGTTAATTTTTCAACAATATCTCTAGCACCTTGTAATTGAGAAGTTTCAAAAGTTAACATAGATTCATTTCTGTACAAATTACCCAATTGAGATCTATCAGAATCAAATTGGTTGTAGTAAAAAGTGGTGAATTCGGTGGCCACAGCGTTGAAATCGACTATAAAAAAGGTTATTCTGTTAGTACATTATTAGTTCTATATCCAAAATGATAATCCTTTATAAATTTATAATTGATAATGCATGATAACATACCAGACATGATGAATGATTATTAAGGAATGAAAGTTAGGGGGTACTAGCTAATCTCAATTGACTTTCTTATAACAGACAAATGATTTTGGGTGAGACGAAGGAATCAAATTTTTTTTTTTTTCTTCTGTTCTTCCTTCTCTCTCTCTAACTTTCTGTTTCCCACACGCACTCACACGATCCGCAACAATTCTACACGACCTAGTATCAGACAACCAAACAGTATATATATGTGTGTGTGTGCTATACAAAAGCCTAGATATAAATAATCACCACTTCCCTTTTTACCATACCATACCATCATTCTAAATATATATCCCCTTAAATCAATTATACCAATTGAGAATAATCCTTTAAAATACCTTTCATATGAGTATTTGTAATCTTACCTCTTCTAGCTTTCTTTTGTTTCTTATCTTTATTTTGAGGTTGTTTCTTAATTAAACTTGGATCAGCACCAGTTGGTTTCAAACCTTGATCCAATAATTTTTGATACAATACATCTCTATCAGGTAATTTCACTTCATTCCATAATTCTTTAAATTCATCATCAATATAACCCATTTCCCCACCATTATTAGCCCAAACTAATCTTGGAGCATTTTCTTTTTTATTTCGAAGTACTAAAATTTTATTCTCAGCGTCTAATTCATCTATAGCTGCAACACATCCAGGCCAACCATCTTTTAATTCTTTAACAAATGTTCCTTTAAATGTAGTTTGACGACGTAAAAATTCTAATAAATCATCAGCACTACGAATATTATGTAATGAAACATATTCTAATGTACCTTTATTTTCATCATATTTAATTCTATCAATTTCTTTTAATAAAGGTAATAAAGTTTGACGAATATCAAATGCTAAATAATGTTGTAATTTTTCAACAGGAATAGGTTTATCGTGTTCTTTAATATATTCAACTGCTAAATGTAATTGAGTAGATAAATGAGATCCAGTCATTTCTCCTAAATTTTGTTTCTGTCGTTTTAAAACTTCAGTCATGGAATCATTCATTCCTCTTTTTTTACCATTTGTTGTTGTATTTGTATTATTAGTAGATTCATTTTTCTTTGGTGAAACGGTTGATATAGGGGATGGTGGCTTGGCTAAGGTTGCCTTTCTTGGAACTATCACAGATGGTCCACTTTTGATCTTGTTTTTAAATGCAGAAAGTTGTGCTGATAAATCTGACATAACTGATATATATATATATATATAAACTATTATCTCGTTGTTAATGAATTATATAGATATATGTTCAAAAACAAGATGTAGAAGGAAATGAAAGTTTCAACTTTGATTTGGTGAGCTTTTTTTTTCCACTCTGACACTTTTTTTTTTTAATTTTGTTTTTCTCCTCTCATTTTGTTCATATCAAAAGAAGTCGTGTGAGAGTAACCAAAAAAAACGCACCTTCTCTCATCTTTACTCAGTATAAATTGATCAACCAGAAAAGAAAATTTTTTTTTCATATAATGATTACTACTTTTTTTTTTTTTTTCTTCTTTTTTTCTTCATTAATGATCTTTTAAGTAATTCAGGTGGTACTTAATATCTTATGAAATTAGCATTAACAAATCAAAGAGCTTATTTCATTAAGAGTTCGTCCAATTAAAACTTGAATTGACTTGAATTATCTAGAAAAACGTTTTCGTATCTATTTTATAGGAGCAGTCCTTAAAATATGATCCCAGCTTTAAAACCATCGCTATTAGAGGTCGCCCCTAAGTTTACTTAGGTCTTTTGGCTGATCCATGAAATGGTGATGACCTGATGTCTGGTACATTTTTACTCTTTTTTTTTTTCTTTTGTTTAAGCAATTGTTACTGTATTTAAAATCCATATTATTAAAGCTATACGTATACATAAAGAGTATTGAAAAAAAAAAAAAAATTAGAATTGAATAATAATATATTACATTTGGCTACGATAAATAATTTTCAGCTAATCTTCCTCTTCTTAAACGATCTCTTCTCATTTGTTCTTCATGAGGAGAAAGTAAATCATTCTTGATGATTTTATTAGCTAATTGACATCCTTCATGGGTATTGAGGTCAATTCTTTTGGCCCATTGCAAATTCTTATACATCCCTGAATCTGTAAAATCAATGATAAGGTTTTGTTTATAAACCGATGATCTTCCCAGTTCATCATGCTCATCATCTTCAGATTCAGATTCATCATATTCATCATCCAAATCAACAGAAAAGTCAGTACAATTATCATATATCCCGTATACTTTTAATTCTGATCTTCTTCTAGTTAATAATTTGGACAAGAAGGTTTCAATCATATTACGATTCAACCAAATCATCGATGATAAATTGATGTAATTCAAATTTCCTGAAACTTCGGCATTGATAACAGCAGGCATGTTGAATGAATCAAAACTAATAACTCTCTTACCATGGTTTTTGATAATGGAAGTTAGAATTTCTTCTTCATGAACACGTTTCAAATATGCATTATTGATGGATTTTAGATTCAAATCAGAAAGGTATACTTTACCATCTCCTTTGTTTAAGTAGGAGATATCAGCCACGGTTGGCGGTAATGGGGGCAATAAACTGTTGTATTTTCTGATTGGTTTAGAAAATGTGGTAATTGAATAAACGGAAGAGGCTGCCGAGGTGGTTGAATGGTTGGATTTATATAAATTATCCAAATAATTGTTGTTACTTTCAAATCTTAAAATACTCGATTGACCACCATTGATGGAATAAACATCATCATTCTCGGTAACTCTCATGATTTTATCAACTTTATGGATCAAATCCTTTGGATAGTTGTTCATCAAATCAAAATTTTGATACTTGTAAACTGTGGATCTTGATATTTCATAATCAGTGGAAAGGGACAAATTACCCAAATTCAAACTAACTAAATTTGGACATAAATTAATCAAATGTAAAATATAACCAATAGGTAAATCCTTAGTAGTAGAATAATTGATCAAAAATTTATTAATCATTGGATGAGGAGCATAATTTCTTGTCCAATTATTAATTGAAGTTTGAGAATCCAATTGAAGAAATTGCAATTTTGGGGCCTTTCTTGATGTGCTTGATGATGGACTTCCACTGTATGATCTACTTCTCTTTCTTGATTTAAAGTACTTGAATGGTTTGGTGAACTTTTTAGATGATGATGAGGAAGATTTGGTAGAATTAGACGACTTTGTGGAGTTAATCAGGTATTGCGAATTTGAAGCTACTTTAGTTAATGACGTAGTAGGAGCAGCATGAACGGTATACAAAGGGTTATTCTTAAACTTCCAATCTCTCCAACCAGCATAAATTTTACCACTTGGAAACAGATCAATTTTTTCCGAATTATTATCTGGATTGATTTCATCATGATCCAATTGATCCATAACAGCACCAGGACGTGGTCGTGGACGTTGATCAATTTGGTTGTTATGGATATTTTGTTGCTGTTGCTGTTGTTGTTGTTGCTGCTCTTCTTCATCTTCATCATAACTTGGTTTGATTCCAGACAAGTCGATTGATCTGACATATTGACCAACGTCTGAATTTAATCTCAAATACGAAATGAATTGAGCAAATCTATAAGTTGAAACAAACAGCAATTCTTCATAATAATAAGGTTTACTCAAGAAGTAAAACAATTTACAAGTAAACATACAACTTTTATAATCCAACTTATCATCAACCAAATAGAAAATATAATCAAGAATTTCAATAGGGAGATTTTTGATGTTTAATTCTGTTGGGAATAATGGTTGCTGATAAGTGTTTAACCAGTTTAAGCAAGTGTTATTGTTTGCAGTGGAACCTCCATTCACACTAATACTCGACGGTGAATTAGGTTGTTCTTGTTGGTGGAGCAAAGTAGTAGTGGTGGTAGTAGAACTTGATGAACCTGGTGGTGTTGATTGGTTATTTGAAGAACCCAATAAATTTGAGTTACTGATTCTTAAACTGATAGAACGAGAAACATCACTTAAAAGTGATTTATATTTCATTTTAAAAGGTTGAGGTTCCTTTTTCTTTTGATAAATCTTCCTTAACAGTTTCAAATCATTTTGAGATAACGGGATCAATGAATGAGTTTGATAATCATATCTTGCAGTAGGATTCAATAATGACCGATAAGGAGGTAGATAACTATGATAGTCAATGGAATCTGTTGTTAACATCAGATAAGTTGATGACTGAATATAAAATCAGAATATATAACAAGTGATGAACTAAGTTGCTATTGTCAATAATAATAAAAAAGCACAATTTGTATGAAGGGTAAAAAAAATTTTTAAAGCAAAGAAAGATCAATGAGTTTATATATTTGTAAATATGAATATGCAAGGTAGAGTAAAAAAAAAGATATGGTGTAAAGTAGTGTGCCAAGAGAGAAAAAAGACAAAAAAGACAAAATTATTTAAAATAGGGGAAATGATGGCTGTATCCTGCGGATTATGTAATCATCTGGTTAGGGGAAAGTCGTGTGGATTAATCGCAGGGCGGGGCAAATAAAAAAAAAAATTAAAAATTAAAATTATTCAAATTGTGGGTGAAAAGTAATTGAGATCTATTGTTTGAGTAGCCCCACGCCATTGACTACTATCAAACTACTTATCCAAGAGATTATTAATTATCATGATCAACATTCTTTTATAATATTTCCTTTTATCTGGAGGATATTTCTTGATTGGTGGGTTTATTTTCAACTCCAACTCATCTCTTAAACAGTCTGTTTGAATTTCAAGATGACATTTTCTTTTTTTTTTTTTTTTTTTTTGCTCCAGGTATTAATCACGAGATGGAAAAAGGAATTTGAAACAGCAAGTGTACTCACATTACAGACAGAAATAGGAGAAACAGTAGAGAAAGCCACGTAAATTTATGCATTGTTCAATAGTTACGAAAGTAACAAAAACAACTCA
The DNA here is from genome assembly GCF_000006335.3 of Candida tropicalis MYA-3404. NCBI lineage: Eukaryota > Fungi > Ascomycota > Pichiomycetes > Serinales > Debaryomycetaceae > Candida > Candida tropicalis. Next base: position 773,070 of record NW_003020056.1, on the reverse strand, counting down.
GACATTTTTTTTCAAAAAAAAAAAATGTAGTGTAACAATTTGTGTATTTTCTTTACTTCCAATTCATTCTATCCCATGCTCAGTGTCTCTCCGAGAAAAGCTATCTATTCCTCGAGAAAACCTTTTGTTTGTTACATTTCGGATCAAGAAGGAGGCTTGCATTATCCTATTTGCAATTGATGTCCATTTTCTTTTCTTTTTCTACTTTTTCTAGTAATTTCTTGTAACCTAATACCTCTCTTTTGATGGCAGAAAACGTACTTTTTTTTCAAAAAAAAAAAACTCATCCCTTGAACCAATGGAATCAACGGATATTGCAGAAATTAAATTAGCAATATCAACGCAATATTATTTCAACAATTATCTTAGTAATATTACCAACCTTTCTTTCCTTTTATTCCTATTTCCCCCTAAGTTCTATCCCCTTTTGTCTCATTTGTCAACTTTTTTTTTTTGTCAATTAGGCTTTGATTTCCAAGCTTCGGAAAAACTAGTTTTTCCATTTGAAATAATTTTAGTGCATACATGAAGGATTTTTGATCATGAATATCTTTAATAAATAAATTTCATTTCATTTCATCTCGCCTACATGCATGGTTGGAATCGTGTTTAATTTATGCCCTACATTTATTGCCTGATCTCTTCCCCCATATTTTATTCTTACGGCACGAACCCCCCGCCCCCTCATCCCCGGACAGGTGAATGAAAAAAAATATTAGTTTGATGGTTTTTTTTTTATCTAAAAGTCTACGTAATTCACCTGGCCAAGAATCTGGTGTTAATATTTTTTGTATATCTTATCATCCATTTCTCCTTGATTTACAAAAAAAAATAAAATCTCTCATTATGTAATGTTAATGACAAGGCATACACCATGATTTCTATTATTAAATTTCACATACTGGAATAGGCTCAATGCTCATAATGAACGTTGAAAAAGAAAATAGGAGAAGTGTGTCCGAAAGAGTATAATTATCTATCAATCTCTCGGTGCAAATCTACCTAACTTGTTTATAAACGTTGGTTTGACTTCGAATTATCCAGTCGGAAGTTCTGGGAGGAAATTCAAAAAGAACTAAAATATATATGAAAAGGAGATGTTCATCCCCTATACAAGAGTCTCGATGATAAATTTCTTGAGAAAGAAAGAAAGAAAAAAAAAAGAAACATTCCAGGTAATGCTGATAATTTGAGTAGGATTAACCGGGTCTATTCTATTGGAGTGTCTCTCTTGATTTATGCTCTAGAATCTATTTGTATTATTAAGACTACAAAGTAGTACACTGAAACACACAGCACAATTTTTGGGAGAAATTTTGATTTTCTTGTAAAAATTGTTTGTATACTGGAAGAAATTTTTTTTATTTAATTTTAAATAGCTAAAAACGTGTCCATATATCACATGAAGAACAGTCAAGAGAAAACATAAAGGATCTCAAATAAATGATAACCTAAATTACGATTCTATTAGATTGTCTCATCAACCATCAGAAATATTGGCCAATCGGAGATTATCTATACTAATAGGTCATTCATTTACTTTAAATTGAATCTTGAGCCAGAGTAGCTGCAAAATTTTTTTTTTGGACACGGATAGTCAAAGGCTTAGAAAATGAAAAAAAAAACCACATGCTATAATGATCAAGTAGTGTTTGGAAATTTGCAACAATTTCCCCGTCCATAAATCCAATACATTTAACCAAAATAAATCCAACAACTACAAAACAAGATCCAACATCATCCATATACTTCATAATATGTTTATAGTATTCAAAGGGGTATTTGAATTTATAAAACTAACATTACTCATAGTACTTACAGTGTAGAACGATATACAATATAAAAACTGTATACCTTTTATTTAATTTTAGTTAATCTTTACTTTAAAATACATTTCATAGGGATCGCAAAATAACCTTAATCATAAACTAACATAGATACTTGATACAAGCTATATGAAAAAAAAAAATATTTACTTTTAAATCTAAGTTAGTAATGACATCATACATTTCTAACTTGCCTTCAAAGTTATTTGCAAATATCCTGATTCTATCATTGCTCCTAATAATTTACATAGTTATTACTATTCTCAAATGGTGGCTAAATGTACTTTACCAACGTCATGTTATTAACTACATCAATAACATCCGATAGTACCTAATTTTTTCTTTTTTGCATTATATGTAATAATCTAACTTTCTCTCCGCATCTCCATCATAAGGGATGATGTTTATCTTTCCATTAAGTTAATCCACTCTTAGATTATGTGTCTTTTCGGGTTATATTGCTTCACCTTAATCTCTGAACCACATTTCATGTATAAATGCTTTTTTTCTTCTCTTTTCTTTTCATTCTTTGGTTATCAAATGCATGGTTTACAAATCGAATACTGGGTATAAACTATGGTAAAGTTTAACTTAATTGTAAAACACCCAGCAAATACTTAACCCGATATGTATAAATCCTTAATGGAGTTAAAAAAGTAGCGTAGTATATTATCAATATCAATAAGGCTGTAGTTGTGGAGGTGAGTATAAATATAGCTTAACAATATCTAACATTTATATAAAGCAAAACTAAAAGTTAATAGTTTAATATAAGATATATATATATATGTAAATGAAAATACGTAATTTTACATACTCAAATATCACGATATTTTGATAATTCTTTCTGTTGATAAGTGGAGAATAATCAATAATTGAAGAGTGAAGATTTTTACACATGAATTTTTTTTTTTGAAACAACTCTATTGAACTCTTTTTGTTGTTATGTATCATAAGTAGTAATCTGTAGATTTATCTCCTCATATTTTGGATAAATTCATTTATTCCAAAACAAGGAATAAAAGAAAAGAAAGAAATATCCTTTTTTTGTTTATTTCAGGTTTAGAAAATACATGTTGGAGCCACAGTGATAAAAGTAAGATTTTGTTCAATTGATGATTCTCCACAAAGATCTTCCTGTCAATCAATAGATCTTATACTATGACAAGTGCTCTAAACCATTTAGAAAAAATAAGTTGGATTTATGAATATATATATATCGTATATAAGATTTTAAACGTTACGGATAATTTACTGGAGATTATGATCCATTAAATCATGAAGTAGTATAAATTGTAAGTATATCGTATATCTATACCTAATAACACAATTGATGATGTATTTTTTTAATTTTAAAATTGGTTCAAATAGTATAAAGTTTCACATGGCTTGAGAAGAAAGGCGAAGGAACCGGGGGGGGGGGGGAGCAGGGTGAGGTGCTTGATTTATTTGATTTTATAATTTGAAGGTTAAAATTCCATTCCCGATATATTTAAGAATCTAGATTCATTGGGGGCATATTTTGGTATTACAAATATTGAATATATATATATAAAAGACAGTCATTTAAGATTAAATTGTAAAACTTTAAATAATTCTTACCAAAAATAAAAGAAGATAATAATACACCATATTCAATTTGATGTTTTATAAAGTTTAGACAAGAATTCATCAAGAATAAGAAACGATAAATTATCCATACACATAAACATAAACATAAACAAAACTAGGGACAATCAAACCATAAAATTAAAAGACAAACCAACATCAAACTTAACCATGAAGGAGAAGAAGAAGAAGATGATGATGAACCATAAAAAAAAAAGGTTTACCAAAATTTTGAGTTGATCTGATTATAAATGAAGTGGTTTGTAATTTAATAGAATATAGATCAATATACTCATCAAATTATAAATTCCTATCACGGTTAACTGTAGAAAACGTTATATAATCTTTTTGAAAAGACTGTATTAACAATCATCCTAGTTAGATTACCACTAATCAACTAGATTCTCTTTTATTTTATTTTAAATCGGGATAAAATATTAACCACCAATCAGTAAAGCAATTGCTATAAAGATGAAAAAAATAACAATGACAATGTAGTCATTGATTTGTAACTATTATTGTTCAATTGCTATTATCTATAAAACTTCCACCCTGGATTGCCCGTTTAGCATGATCATTTCAATGCGTTAACAACCAATCAATTAATTTTGATCATGATCATGATATTCTTCGTCACCATCACAAAATAAAAGAAACCATTTGATTATAAGAATCACTATCTCATGAGAAGTCCTTTCAATAAGTAAGCTTTTTTATTTTTACATTTTTGAATTGAGCCTTGAGTTTTATTTTACTAAATTTGGAATTAAAGTTAGTAAGAAAGAGAAATTTTAAGAAAAAAAAAAACTAAAACTAAAGCTAAAACTAAAACTAAAATTAAAACTAAAGCTAAAACTAAAGCTAAAAATCAAAACAACAAAAGCAAGTAAACTCTATTCATGAATAACTTTAATCACGTCTGGATTGAATATGTATCATTCAAAAGAGCAAATAATGTAACATAGCCATCATAACTCACACCACAAATTAGAAAAAAAAAAAAAAAAGAAAAACCTCGAGACATTTAATCGGATATACAAAAAGAATAACTCCTTTGTATCAAGATTGTTGTTTTATCGGGGAGGAGGGGGAGGGGGAAGACAGGCAACTTTATCGGAGTTATTAAAGTATATGCTAGAAATGTTAGTTTCTAAAATTTATAGTTACTGGGCTTTGTTGTACTGTGGTGTCGTCTTTAACTAATATTTTATATGATTTAAAACCGAGTTGAAAAAAAGAGAGAAAATAAAAAATACAAAAAATATAATAAACAAAGAAGAATCGGTGACAAAACTGATTTACTATTGATTGGTTAATTAGTTGATTAAAATAGTTGCAAAATAATTTTTTTCTCTCTTACGTAATACGAATTGTCATTTTTGTGATTGGAGAGGGCGACGTGCGCAACTCAAAAATATTTCCAATGGAACCAAGTAACCAACGGATAAACTGTTGACTTTAAACCAAAATTTTATGGAATAAACTACGAAGAGAAGGATTAATAATAATAATAATAATAATAAGACGGAAAAAAAAAGTTGAAACTAGTCAGGGGGCAACTAATCACCTAAAGTATAGGAAAATTCAAAATATAAAATACAAAATTCAAAAAAAAAAATTGTAATTACATTTACGTAATGTACCTTATCGATTAAACCGTAATTGGAGAATGTATGTTTGTATATATTTGAAATATGCACTATTACATGATGGATTCAAACTAGATTGTTATCAAATAATAATCAACGATGATGATCATGTCAAAAATACAAATGAGCCTAGTAAAAGAAATAAATAAATAATATAACTTATCATAACCAAGAGGAATGATAATAATACCATTGGGTCATTACAGTTTACTTCTTACAAACAGTAAAAAACTTTATCAACTTTGTTCATTCTTTTATGGTTATGTTTTGGGGGGTGTATTAAGAAGTTAAATCTTGAAACCTTGATACAAAGTCAAACTTTAATAACGAAATGTTATGAAACACTCACGATAAAACTACTCAAACCCAACAAGATAATTTTTGCTTGCTTCTTTCTTGAAGAAAATATAACATTCATTCTGAAGGTAACACTTCGAAGCAATTAGATCAGTTTAGTTTTTTTTTTTTAACCTTTCAACTTTTTATGCATCTATCATAATATTTAAATGTATAGTTTTCTGGGTATGAAAAGACCATTAACCTAAGAAGAGTAATGTTAAAATGAACAAAGAAACTTAATAAAGACTTTATTTGTTATTAGATATAATAATAATAATAAAAAATTCATTAGAAGTAAATGAAAAGAAACAGAATATATGTTCTCATGATGTCAGGTATTTGTGTTACTTATTTAGTTTGGGTTTCATAACCTGGAATATTCGGTTAGGTATTTAAAAACAAAGTTGATCTATTACTAAAGAGAAAGAAAGACCATCCTGAATAATTGGTTAAAATACCCGAACGACTATCGTTGAAATTAGAAAGAAAACGGAAAACTAACTTTCTTTTTTTAGTTTATATTTTTTGAAGAACAAATATCAATCGTATTAGAATAGTTTGTTGATTGTTTTTATTCTCACTTATGTAAAACAAAGTGTAAACTTAATATATGAATAAACAAAGCATATATTTATTGAAAAGTCCGCTGGTGTGGAGGAGTAAATGAGATGTCGTGATACTTTTGTGGGAGTCTCTGGAGGGGGAGAAGGAGGGGACAATTATGGTTGTTGTTACTCTGTATAACATTGGAGGCAAATAGGACGAAACACAGAGAGAGAGAAACATATAGAGATAGTGATATTTCCAAAACCTTAAAGATCGAAAGAGAAATCTTCTGCGGAAAAGAGGATGTGATACTAAATAAAAGAAATTAATATGTAAAACAAAAAAAGAAAAACAGCTGATTCTTTCTTTTGTACAATATATCATCATCGTGAACTGATAACAATAAAGTGGAGGCACTTGACACGATGTTAAAACGATTCAATTTTATTTGGTATCATCAATTATCAACATTTCTGTCTCGTATCTAGTGATCTGTCTTACTTGTACCTAGTCACAATTATATTTGTTTTTGTTTCAGTTTTCAGTTTTTAGTTTTCTTTTTTATTTTTTCATGCATGTTGATTAGAGGAAAGTGCAGAACTAAAAAGAGGAGTAGCAAGAATAAGCAATGGCTGAAGGAGAAAGAACTCAAGTTAAAAAGGGAAGGGAAGGGGAGAGAGAGGTTTAGATGAATTAAAAGTCAATAATTATTAATTCTTAAAACTCTATTTCCTTTCTGTCTATATGTATAATGCCCCTTTTCTTATTCTATTTAAAACATTGAGGATTTTGTTATTAAGCTTATTAAAAGTAATGCTCATCATGATGATATTGATGTGTATGCAAATATAGTTTATGGTTACATGGTAGTTGTAAACAAGGTTTCTAATGCAAATTGTATAAATAAAATTATGATTTTGCGTATATAGTTAAATATAAGGGACACGTTAATCAAGATACTTACCCACAAACCAGATACCAACTATAAACTAAAAGTATAACTCGTAGATAAATGATGAGCATATGTATTATATACCAACATCAACACAACTGTACTAACACCAGTGATAAGTGTGCTTATCACATATATTGATAACAGATATTTGTATTACGTAATTTGCAGTTTTAAATGTCAAATAATATTTATTACTAATAATAATAATAATAATAATAATGGCTTGTAGTGTAACTGTGTCGGAATATTTATTTTTTTTTGGTGGTGTTTCCAATTGAATGGAGAAATATTTTTCAATGCATACATTACATTAGACACATAAAGCAATGTATGTTGGTTAATTGTTACATTTGATTGGGAGTTAATGTAACAAATGAACCGAATTATTCTATAGAACCAGCCAGTGGTTAATGCATGACCAGGGTTTAAATTACTGGGTCTTGGTTCATGTAATTATTGCAAATAATACTACTACTAATAATAATAATATCCCCTGTCAGCAGTAAAGTTGACTTTCACGTGATATATTCTTAATTAAAATGATCAACGATCAAAATAGAAATCTGAGACAAATTGTCACAGCTATGATTTAACAGCAGTGGATCATAATCTGATTTATTTATTTATTTACATGCACATATTCTTATAATGAATGTATGCAGTAGAGATAATTAAAATGTTGTTGTACACGCGCAATAAACACTAACATGTTGGGATTCAAAAGGATGAGGATTGCTTCTACATAGCTTCTATCATACAAAATACAATTCATGGAAGGAATTACAAAGGGCTTGTTTTTATTTTTAAGCAGTCTTTATTCGTTTATTATCTCGTACTTGAATATGAAAAGGAAAGGAAAAATAAAAAATGTGCATATCTCTTCGTGTTCCTCCGTCCTAAAGGAATTTAATATCCACTTTAATTATCAAACCTGTCAAATTCAACTGGTGATTATAACCGACACAGGAATAGTGATTTGGAAACTGAAAAGTTACCGAAATAGTTTTTATGACACTTGTAAACAGACCAGTCATGGGAGGGGGAGGTAGAGGAGAGAGAGAAGGATGGTAATTATCTCTCAATTTCTCTGCCTTCAAATAGTTGGCACGGCTAATTTTAGCAAGTAGTCTAGACTATTTGATACCAGAAGCTGACATCATTAACAGTTTCTGTAATTTATAATACTTTAATTACTAATGTAATATGTGATTATTAATGTATTTTATTCCAGTGCAAATGTTACATACTGGTTCCATTGAAGTATGGTCTGCCTATCTTTATGTTATGCAACGGTATAAATCCGGCTATACTGACGCCTATACATATGAAATCAACACCACTGCCTCGTGGTCTGAGTAACATATTGACTTCGTTGAACATATGTCCATTACTGTACAGTCAGAAATGAAATCCAGCCAATAAAAAAAAATTGGTTGTCTGTAAACGGAAGTAAATATCCGTAATTTTTGTTTCAAGAATGCTAAAAATCCACATATTACACAAAGCCATTCATGACACAAGCTGCAACTACACTTAAATAAGTTTTATAAAAATAATATTTGCGCACATTGCACAAAACCATGATATGGTACAAAACCTAAAAAGAATTATAAGAAAAGCTTAAATGGAATAAAAAAAATATAAGCCTTGATACATACATACTTTACACATTATGCACACCCCGACTAAAAGTCTATCTTCTTACTTCTTGCAATACAACAACAACGACCTACAATACTTGTCTTTTGTTTTAGTCAGTTGGTTTGCAAAATAAGAAGAAAAAATACAGAATAGCTTATATACACTCTAATATGATTTTGCTCTCCTCTCACTCTCTCTCACTCTCTCACCGTAGTGACAAAAATTTCTTGCTGCTGTATAAAGTCAATCACATTTGTCCTCAGATTAAAGAAAAAATTTATTTTGCTGCCATTTGGTTTTGCTTTTATTTTGCTTCTGTTTCTTTTCATATATTTACAACCAATCCTTTATCCAACTGTCAAGCAACGATTCATCACACACCTATCATCAGGCATAGGATCATCAACAAATCTATTTACTGCTTGCTTCAACCACCTGTCCTTCTATACAACATAGAAATAATAGTTCATATTCACTAACTGATACTCAAGTAGACCTATCAGTTTCCTAAATCGACACAACACTTTCTTCTTTTATTCATCTGTACCTTTACGTTCTGAACTGTTTCTTGGTGTTTGCGACAAACTTATCGTAACTCCAACAACAACATCAATAACAATAACAACATTTGAAATCACAATTACAAATCAAACACAACTACAGCAAAGTCAGATCATTTGCATCCATTAGACGCCTCAGACATTCCAGATTCAAGGCGCATTCCCTACAGAACATTTCCTCATACAGACTAATTAACTACACTGACAAATCATAATTCTTTTGTTGTGTACATATTGAATCTAAGGCAACAAACGATTTCAACTACTATTACTACTACTACTACATTAGTTGTTCCCTGTTTTTGGCCTTCTATTAGTGTTTTTATTAAACAAAAAAAAATCATTTTGGTTCTGCTTGGACAAAAACGAAAACCCTTGCAGCATACATATTCTTTGTTTGAGTCGAATTATTTTTTCCTTTCCTTCCAGAGCACAGTATTTTATTTTTCTTTGTTTCTTTATTATTCCCTTTCAAATTCGTCTTCCTTTTTTTCAATCATAATATTGTGGGCAGACAACTTGAACGATAATTCAAAGAATAATAATCGACAATTACATTATTAAGTATTTATCCGAGTAGGGCAACCAAATCTACAACAATTGAATTTCGTTTCTAAAAGTTTCCTCAATTTTGTTTTTCTTTTTGTAAGAAAAAGAAACAAAGGAGAAAAGAACCTGCTCCTTACCTGCATATCTTTAGATTGGAAATTTTTGTGCAAGATTCCCACAGATCATACATATATTTATATTGAAACATTTCCGAGATTCTAATTTTTCCTTTTTTTTTTTTAATTCGGTACCTTCATTTGCTTCCATTTCCTTTCTTTTTGAATAAAAAAAAAATTGAATTTGGGTTTCCCTTTATTATTATTATTATTAGTATTACTTTGTCCTTCGACTATTCCTGCAAGATTGTAATATTACATCCTTTGTACCTTTACAATTTAATTTAAGTAATTTTTTTTTTGGAAAGGCAATTGTTTTCTTTTTCTTTTCATTATATTTTTTTTTGGAAGAATTAAATTAAAATATCCACAATAAAAAGGAAACAAGCAAGAAAAAAAATATATATATATTTTTTAGGATAATTGTTTCTCCTGGTCAATTATTTGTTTTATTTGGGATTATATTAGTCAAGTATTTACCTAACCTTAGGTAACATAATAATAGTCAGCCATGTCGGCGTCTAGATTATCATCTACATATCATGGGTATATTCATTCTACTAGAGATGCACTTTTAGTAATACAAGAGGTTCTAGATAAACAATTGGAATCAGTAACGAGAAGACCCCATGAAAGAGAAAGAAGTTTAATCATTAAATCAGGTGCAGTGTTTGTTTTCATTGAGCAACAATCCGGTATTAAACGTTGGACTGATGGAATTTCTTGGTCCCCTTCAAGAATTCAAGGAAGATTTTTAGTTTATGGAGAATTGGACAAGAGAAGTTTGACTGACAAAGATGGGAAGAAAAAGAAAAAGAGAAAGTATGGCATGGAAGATGAAGATGTCAATGACAATATGCAACTACATCCAAACAAGAGTATCAGATTGAATTCAATGATTCTACCTTCTGGAAATGATCATACTTCTATGGGTCCCCATCATTCAACTATACCCGTGGCTAACATCCCGTCTAATGTTATACCTGCATCAAGTTCTTACAATGGTATTAATGATTATAGACCCAATTTGCTGAATGGTCCCTTAGTTTCTGCATGCATACTGCAGGACGGATTAGTTAAGAAAACAATTACCATAAGTACGACGAATAAAGATGTTCATTTTGAAAGACGTGAAGGTAAACAAACCATACATTTAATAAGTTATTATTCCAAGCAGGATATTGATAATGGAAGACTTCAACGTCCATCTGAATCTGATTTAAAAAATGTTCAAATCCATCCATGTTTATGGACAGCTGCTCAAGATAGTTCATTAGGTGGTAAGACTCCAATTGAAGATGAAGAATATTATGGTTTAGATCCAAGTATTCAACAAACCAATACTATGAATACCATGTCCATGGTTGCACCAACATCTGGTTCTAATAATGGTGCTAAGAGTTATTCTAATTATTCAAAAAATATCGCGAGGGTTTATAATAATAAATATTCAAATGTGGTTTCTGGTGGTCCTGGTGATGATAACAATAATTCCCTGGAGGTTCCATTTATTAATCCATTCCATCAACATTCATCTTCAACAAACCCATATGCAAGTCAAGTATATACTAATGCTTCTGTTAGTCCTTATAACACCTATCAACAACAAACCCTTAGTACTACGTCAAGTTCCCCTCAACAACAAATTAATCTTGTTCAACAGCAATCACAACAGCTGCAGCAACAACAGCAATATGGTCAATATACTCAATATACTACCATACCACCACAAGTCACTACAACCACATTAACATCAGGTAATGGTCAACAGCAACAACAACAAGGTCCTCCTCCAGACTTGTATTCTAATCAATATGCTACGTTTCCTCCTCCACAAGCTGGATCAGTCTATGGACCAATTTATCAGTATCATTTAACTCCAAACAATAACGCTACCACTAATACTACTACATCTTCATCAAATGATCAATATGGTGTCATGACAAGTTCAAGTGGAAGTGCGTATCATGCCAGTTCACACACCCCAAATACTGGACCTACCAATTCATCATCTGCCACAAATGGCGGCACCCCTTCATCATCATCTACAAATGTAACTTCAAATTCCACCTCGGTCAACAATAACAAAAAATTTAATACCCCAAGTACAGGCTACAGTTATGGTAATAATAATAACAACAACAATAATAATAATAATAGTAACACTAACCACAGTACAGTTAGAAACTCAACAGGAAGTAATGCAACAACCACAAGTACATCAAGTATCAGTGGACCAAGTGGTATGACGCCTGTAAATGGTGGAAATTCCTGGTTTGCTAATAGCGGTAATGGTGGTTATATTACTAGTTCCTCAACAAATGGAACGGTTCATTCAGGAAATAGTGATTACGATAATGGAAATAGTTCTACATCTAATGGTACTTCTATTGGTGGTGGTGGTGGTAGTAGTGGTGCTCATAATTTACCATCTTTTTCTAATGGAGTATCAGGTTTGCAGCCACAAGGTCAAGTTATCCCATCGTTAGTTACAGGTAATAATTCAGCTGCTGGTGTATCTTCAAATCATCATCATCATCAACAACAACAACAACATCCACACTCTCATCATGCTTATAATGTGAATGGTGGAACCAGTGTTGGTACAACCGGGGTAACTACAGGTGACGAATCTGGTGGTAATACATCAACTGGTCCATATTACACCACTGCAAATTGAATTTTATTTAGTGACTAAATGAAAAATAGAAAAAGAGAGATATTCAATGTTTATATTTTTGTTTTCGTATTGATGAACAACTGTTAATGTGAGAGATTTAGATATAATGACGTTATAATATATAGTGTGAGAATAAATTAAGTGTAATAATAAATATTAGAAAGAATAAATCACTGTAGTAAAATGTGTTGATAATGAAACAAAAACAACATCACAAAAAAATAAACAATCGCCCATTAGTAAGAATATTAGTCATGGTCAAATTTAACGAAAAAGAAAAGAAAAGAAAACTAAAATTCCGTTCGGTGTTGGGTATATGACAATCATCCATCTTGTGTATATTAACAGATAAGTGTTCATAATGAAGGAAAAAAAAATGACTAGCGAAAGATGATTCATATGATGAAAGACTCATGATTTTCAGTTACGATAATACCATTGGTGGGTAAAAAAACCAAACATCGGTATTAAACAAAAAAGTAGGTACACATAAGGCGGAGTTAACATGGTTGAATATGATTTATTAAAGTTAGTGTTGTTGCTGTTGCTGTTGTTGTTGATATTTCTATTACTAATACATGAAATGAACAATGAGCATCATCGCTAATACTGAATAAGTAAAATCAAATTATTGTTATTGATGGTTATAATTGATTGTTCATAATCATGCATAATGTACATGAATTTAATGTAAGACAAAACTTAAGCTAAAACTAAAGGTTATGAGAATATTTCATTGTCGTCGAATCATAAAATAATAGAAACTAAAAGTCCAGAGACTATTCTTGACATGACCAAAAAAAAAAAAAAAAAGAATTCTAGACACACTTGTGGGTAATGTACTTCATGTCATTGATTTATGTTGTATTGATTATATTGCTTGGAATTGTCCGGGATTCCGAAGTTCATTATTTGCTGTGTATATACCCGAGAATGTGATTTTAATCACCCTATATATATTTCAAAGTTCATTAGGATTTAACTTGATGAATAGATCAATATGGGTTACATCTCATAACAAGTATACTTTCCCTGTGCTGTGATGATCTGTGCTATGGTGCGCCCTGCTGTTGTGTGTTGGTATCAGTGTGTGTTTATGCCGTGTCATGTGACCTGACATTATTATTATTATTTCCTGATTGATTATTGATCAAAATACACGGCCGTTCATTAAAAAGACCAAAAGAAGGTTAGTATGAAAATGAAATTAAAGTTTATCTTAGACATTACACAAAACCGCAAAATAAAACCCGATCTAATTAAACTTTTTTAGACTTGCCATTGTTTCAATTGAAATGGGCAAACTTTAAAATTATTATATTTTCAATTTCAATTCAAAATACTGTATACAAGAACAACAACAACAACTACTACTACTAAAAGTATAAATTAAACATTAACCCCACGTGCAGAGCCAAAAGAATTCTTTAAAAATTTAATTGCTATAACCCATGTTTTATTTTATGAAAGGCTGAGCTACCATGTTGCCACTGAACAAAACAAATAAATAGGTCAACAGGAACTGGATAACGTGATCAGGATTAATTATAGTAATTACCCACTGCCGGTGGTTGTTTCAATCTAGTGAGAACGAGTGATTGAAAGTTTGCACGGCTTTATCTTGATGATTGTTTGTTCCTATATACCCTCTGAGACATCCAGGTTAAAAGTACTATTTACCAACTATAAGATCATGATTATTTAATGATAATCTTAATCGAAGAAATAATCAGAAGAAAATTGGTCCTGAGTGCTTTTCAAAATATATAGTTCCTATCATCGCTACTTCTTGCCCTCTCACAATGCACGATTTAAACCTGTCATTCTCTCTGGGAAAGATCATTTCAATATATATAATATTCTGGTTATGAGTGATATCCCATAATTAAAAATTAGGCCATAATATATAAAATTATGATTGCAAGTTTTAACATTAACATCATTAACTTCAATCTTATTCAAATTCTAGGTGCTCTTGAGCCAAAAAAAGGTTAATCCTAAATGAATGTAGCTATCAAGTTTAACATGTTAAAGTATGTATTTACAACTTGTTCGAATTTATTCTTAACTTTAGACAAATGCCGATATCTAAGAAATCTTAAGTTTCAATTCGTTATCATTGATGTGACTCTTGATGATTTTTCTCTTTTTAAAGATAAAAAAAGGTTTTGAATATTTATGCTTTGATATGAAAGGCTTACTTTAACTCTCTCCTATTTTTCCCCTGTATATGGCTGATTGTAGTTTACGAAGGAAAGTACAGTAGTCATCAGCCGTGTGTATTTAAAGTATGGAGAATCATCACTGATCATATAGAGAAAACAGTCATTCATTTACAGCAATTCTAACTATTACAATCATCTATCCCCGAGATGATAACGAAGATTAATTTGGGGGAAACTTATGGATCTTTTCTTTTTTTTCTTGCGTTGGGGGGGGGGGGGAGGACAATCAATTATATATCAAACGTATGTTAAATCGAACATTTTTGAAAACATTCTACATAGTGGCAAGAAGTAACGTTATTGATCATAAATAGACTTTAGGAATTCATGATCAATTTGCCACATCAAAGTCATCCATGTCGCTACTACCATGATGAGAGAAATAGAAAATGACTGCAAATTGAATTATTTCTATATTTCTTCCACATTCCCGGATCCTGCAAAATTTATTTGCGTGTGTGTGTGTGTGTGTGAATGGAAAACGTTGCTTATCCAAAAACGTATTCTGCGGCAATTTAAATTTGTCAGCCAATCAGATCGCAGGAAAATGCCCGCCGGTTACTTTGAAGAAAAAAAAAATGCAAGGGCGTGTAATCCCGGGACCAGATTATTCACGCACCAAAAGAAATTCTTCCGTGGGTGTAGGATTTCGCCCGCAGCGTACCAATCATACGCGGTGATAGGGGAGCACACACGCCCAGCAAGAAAGGAAACCTTTTTTTCTAATCAATCAATCAACGTTGCGTTCTTTTTTTTTATTTTATTCACTCGCTTCTTCTCAATTGCTTTGAAACAGAAAAAAAAAATTTTCTTTCACTTCTTGTTACTTTCTTTTCTTCTTGATCTTACTTCTTGTTGGTTAATATTTTTATAGATCTTATAATTAACTATTCTTAAATAACTATTCACAATGGCTGAACCAAAGATCCCAAACTACACTGTTAAAGATTACGCTTCTTTTGCCTTGGCTGGTGCTATCGGTTGTGGTGTCACCCACGGTGCCATGACTCCAATTGATGTTGTCAAAACCAGAATCCAATTAGAACCAACTGTTTACAACAAAGGTATGTTTGGTTCTTTCAAACAAGTTGTCCAAAGTGAAGGTGCTGGTGCTTTGTTGACCGGTTTAGGACCAACTGTCTTGGGTTACTCCATGCAAGGTGCTTTCAAATTCGGTGGTTACGAATTGTTCAAAAAACAATTTATCGAATACTTGGGCTACGACACTGCTAAGAAATACAAGGACTCTGTCTACATTGGTTCATCTGCTTTGGCTGAATTCTTTGCTGATATTGCTTTGTGTCCATTGGAAGCTACCAGAATCAGATTGGTTTCCCAACCAACTTTTGCTAACGGTTTGATTGGTGGTTTCTCCAGAATCTTGAAAGAAGAAGGTGTCGGTTCTTTCTACAATGGTTTCACCCCAATCTTGTTCAAACAAATTCCATATAACATTGCTAAATTCTTGGTTTTCGAAAGAGCTTCCGAAGCCATCTACGCTGCTATCCCAACCCCAAGATCTGAATTGTCCACTGGTGCTAACACTGTTGTTAACTTAGGTTCCGGTATCATTGCCGGTTGTGCTGCTGCTATCGTTTCCCAACCAGCTGATACTTTGTTGTCCAAGGTTAACAAGACCAAGAAGGCTCCAGGTCAATCCACTGTCGGTTTATTGGTCCAATTGGCTAAACAATTAGGTTTCAAGGGTTCTTTCGCCGGTTTACCAACCAGATTGGTTATGGTCGGTACCTTGACTTCTTTACAATTCACCATCTACGGTTCTTTGAAGAAAGCTTTGGGTTGTCCACCAGCTGTTGCTTTGTAAATAAGTTTATAGAGATATTAATAATTCTTTTACTTCAATTATTTAAAAATATATTTTATACATATGTTTATTTATTAAAATCGTCTTGTATCGACAATTTTTCTTCTTTATGGTCCCTTCCATCATCTCTGCCACACATTCTCTCATTGCACATCTCGAGAAACGGTATTTCTTGTTTTATAACCGATGGTCGTGTGCTTCCCAATAAGTATGGTAGCAAATTTAATTCTTGAATTTGATCCACCCATACAAAGTCGATAAACTCTCACCAATGAATTGTAGACAATGGGTTTCTCGAACGTTTTCGAGAATATATTCTATATTGTGTGTCAATTTATTGGTTATATAGATGTTAGACAAAACAAGGCTGTATCTGTATTTGATTGAAAGATATTAAGAATGACTATGGTTATGCCAAGATTGAGCTTATTGAATTGACATAGCCATTAATATTAACCCAAATTTTTCCAAGTTAATGAACAAGAATAAGGCTAAATCTTTTCAAGCCTCTTATTTGCTAAGGAGAAACCATGGGGAAAAAGAAATAGAAAAAAAAAAGACATCATTCATATTGTATATTGGTTAATAAACGACAGAATTATAAGAATAGGGGTAGCATAATAGTTTCTCTTTGTCCTTCGAGATAAATTAACTGCATTGCTCGGATATTGACTAAATTAATTGAAATTGTTAAAAAAATAATTATAACCATTACGTATTTGGGGGAGGGAGAGATTCAAAATATCAACTTTACAAGTTCTACATTCATCGATTATTGTATAATATATATTGTTTTTTTATTTATTATTTTTACAATTGCTATTTCAGGTGTAAATTTAGTAATTAGTTCGTCATTAATATACTAGAATTGATGCTCTTCTCAGAAATTACGTACATACACGTGCATAGAATAGTTTACATGATACCAAGAGCAATCGATGGGAGGGTTTCTCTTGTGAACTGATTACAATCATTTCTTGAGTATCGGCCGTGGCGGTGTGTCGGAGATGTTTTGAGAAGAACTTTAATTGAAAAACAGATGATGGTGATGCCGATAAATTCGGAATGGAATTTCTGGGACTACACCTATTATAGAAAGAAAAAGCTAGTTCTAGAAGAATAAAGTGAAATCGAAACATTAATGATTTGTAAGATTTTGGTAATACTAATTCATTCAACAATAACACTAAGAATCTATAGCAAATTGAGTTCCGGTAAATAAGGGTTGGATTTACGTAATGATTAATTTTTTTTTTTTCCATTATATATATTCCAAGATCGGAACAGTTCATTCCAGATCGCATCGGGTATACCCAAATGAGCCAATTTAAGACATGAAATATCCAAATTGAGGAATCAACGGATAAGAAGCAAAAGTGAAGAAACAAAAAATATGGTTGCTTTAATATGCATTTTAATTAATTCTGGAACCCGAAAGTTGCACTAAGAATATTTGCCGCCGCCTTCGGAAGTAATGGAATTGAACTTTCGGGGTAGCAAACAGTACATACTGAAGAAAAATTAAAAAAAAAAAAAAGAAAAAAAATAAACTATGCTATACTAACCCATACATATCCTATTACAATAAATCTACTTTGCGATGACCTTTTTGACTCACTCATCCCTTGATAATCTTGAGTCTATATAAATGGCATTAGATCTGTCAAGTTACTTTTTTTTCTTAAATTTGAAATTCTTTTTTTTTTTGCAATCATCAACGAATAGTTTTTAAAAGTTTCAACATCACTCACAATGAACACTTTCGCAACTTTATTATTCACTTTAGTCACCTTTTTCTTCCAAGTTGAAGCAGCTCCATTTGTTTTCACCCCAAGTTCTCCAATTTTCTCCTTACTTGCCCTTCACAATGGAACTATTACCAATGCCAATGTATTAACTTTCAATGGTACTGCCCTTAAAATCGGTACTAATGATTTCCCATTCCTTGGTAGAATTGATGCTGAAGGTGGTTATGTTTTGCATGTTGCAGCCACTAATGAAACTACCGGTACCAATAAATCAGTTCCTTATACTGTTGTTGTTGATGATGAAACTAGTCAATTAGTTGTTGTTGAAGCTAATTCATCAATTTCTAGTGCTGAAGAATTCCATCTCCAAAATGGTTTATTGAGTTACGCCAATTCTACTAAATTTATTGTTTGTTCAGATGCTCCACTTAACAGAACTTTGAACACAACTGGTAGTGGTTTGGATGTTTACTTCAATGGTGCTTCAAATTTTAGTTGTCCATATGGTCAAGGTACTGAAGTTAGTTTATTAGCTTCTTTCCTTGCTGATCTTAGTTTCAAGAGAGATATTGCACCAGCTGCAAGTTTCCCAGTTAAGAGAGAATCAAATGGTTTGATTGCATTCTTTAAGAGATTCTTTTAATTATTATAATTCTTCGTGATCCGTTTAACTTCTTTTTCAACCTTCTTCTGTTTCGTTCTATATTATCAATATATGAGATTTTATACCCCGTTGCAATTTAATTTGGTTTGTCATCTGTTGTAAGTAAACAAGACCTTTTACTATGTTTGGCAAATCTTGAAACAGATAATACACAAGAGATATCTCCACTCTTCATCAGAGTAGATTGTTTTTGTAGATGAAAAGTCGTATAATGCATATTATGCAAGGAATATTTAGACATGAAAATTAAAACCCCTGTCATTTGATACTATTACATAAGCGTTTTCATTAAGCTTAAAATTACGAATTTAAAATCATTCATTATAATTCTACACAGTTTACAGCTCCTCTTTTCTAAAATGAACCCCGGTAGTTATCGGCCCGAAAGCTATCCCATTAGTAGAAGAAACTTTAAGTGTTCCTCGAGAAGCACAAGCAACAAATGATGATACACTCTTATGTTCACTTGGATGTGTAATACCTTCTTTATCTTTAACAAACAATGGGTTTGATCTAACAGCATCCTTTTCTTTCTTCAGTGATTTGAAAACATGAGATAACTTCTTATTCCGTTTACTGTAACAATAATTGCAGAAACATATTGAATAATCTTCACCATATTCTTCTTTATATAATTTCAAAGTATAATCATACCCATAATCTAGAGTTTTCTCTTGTACTTTATCATTATGATCAATCACCGTTTGACATGGGCTGTATTTACAATCCCTGATATATCCATATAACATTAACTGATGTGTATGCCATACCAAGTCTATATCCAATGTGGGTACTAATATTTTATCTGTTCGTTTAGTCATAAGTGCAAAAAATCTGTGATATCTATCCAAGGATTCCAATAAGCCTTCTTTCAACAAAGGTGAATTCAACCAATTTAGTTCATTTATAATGTTCCTAAATTTTTCTTGACGAATGACACATTCAACTAAATCTTCACCAATTTGTACACCACCTTGAACTGTTAAACTAATCATATTAAAATGTTTATAATTACCAAATATAATAGATTCTTTGACTTTTCTTTTAAGAGTAGGAGAATCTTTCTCGACTCTTTGAATAATTTCATCAAATGTTGGTTCGACTAATTCTGGAGTTCCCGCATTTAATTCTCGAAATACTTGTCTTGATGATTCAATAACAGATTCTGATATCTTACTGCTTAGACTAACAGGGTCTATATCAGTAAATCCTGGTGCTGACAATTCTTTTGAACAATATTTCAACGATCCTTCTAAAAGTCTTGGTTGTTCAACATCATAGTCTAATTTAATTTTTAATAATTGATCATGGGTTATAGTCAATGGTGTATAATTATCATAAATAATATTATTAAACTTAAATCCAGTATTCTTGGTTAAAAAATTCCCATCAACGAAATCAGTCAATTTTATAGGTTTCGATATCTTCATTTTAGTTCGTGGACAGTACAATGTTACAAATTGTTGACTCAAATCCACATCAAGTTCAAATTCATAATCTATTATATCTTTAGCATATTTCCCAACAAATGCCAAATACTTCTTCTTTTTCTCTTCAGGAACTTTAAACTCATAACTTTGATCATCAATATATGAATTAATAATATGTAATGGAAATGGATAATTGATAAAATAATACATATCAAATCTTGCAAAAATATCATAAAATGACATTGGATTCAACATAAATGCATGCCATACCATAATCACATCTAAAGGTGGGGTTAATTCATTTGTCATTGATGTAAATTCCTGATCTCTTGGATCAACACCAGTTAATTTATCTATTTGGATTATAGGCATCAGTGATTTCAAAGCAGATATGAAAATAATAAATCTTTTAACAGAAATAGTTAAATATAATCTCCACTTTTTATCTCGATCCATATCATTCATCAAACTATCATCAGTAAAATTCTGTTTTAATTTCTCAAATGCTTTTAATAAATTCAAATGGGCTATAATCTCCGTGATATTAGGAATGAATTGAGGTTGTTGAAAATGATTCTTTTTAATCTCTTCATCTTTATCAAGGGTAGAATAATTATAACTACGAAATTGTCCATACTTGGCATATTCATTGCATTCTCCAATAGGGTAACTGGGAGGAATAGGTTCTTCATACGATGGTAATCCATCCATAGTGCCAATAATATAATTAACTTTCTTTAATTACATGACTTCTTTATCATAAACAATTCAACAGTTAACAATAGAAAAAACGGGGGAGTCATGAAATTTGAATTGATCTGCAAATAATCATTTCTTGTGTCACGTGATACAAAATGTTTTTTTTTTCCACAATTTGACAATCCATTTCAATTCCCTTCACAACCATCAATGGAATGACAAAGATGGAAGTGACTCCTTCTGTATTTGCAAAAATGTTAAGATTCATGTGGTTGGTTGCATGGAATATGTTTTGTTTCAATATGGTCTTCTTCATCAATATTCCAAGCACAATAATATATAGGGAACTTTACCAAGAGTCCAGAGAAGACCCATTCATGTACCAATATATATGTCCAGTCTGTAGTACCCTAACGATAATCTAAAACTGTTAATAGACCATCGTTAATCATTAGATGTACTGTTTTGCTGATCTTTTCGATAAACCTACCATGATCGACAACTGCGATATCTTTCTGACGCCTCGTTTAAATTGCACAGGGCACAAAAAAAAAAAAAACCATAAACCTTTTCCGCCGTGGATTTTATGTTAACACCTCGTTAAAGAATTCTTAAACCCGTCAGGAAATTAATCAAACAATTTTTTTTTAATTAATAATTCAACTTACTTTCTCCTTCTACAACAACCCAATAGATAATGACCACATCCATTGAAGAAGTCAAATCAACTATTAAGTCAACAGAGTTGAAAGATGACGAAGCTGAAAAACTTGCCAAATTAATCAGTTCAATTCCTGATATTCTTAGCAAAGTCGATAATCCAGAATATGATGAAATTTTTGGTCATAGAATAAACACAAGTGATAAACAATATGTTAATGAGGCAATTCGTAATGAAATATTGTTGAAATTCTTAGCTGCTGATGCATATGATTTAGATTTGGCAATTAAAAGAATAATTCAAACATTAAATTGGAGAAATGAATTTCAACCATTAAGTGCTGCATTTGATGAAACTTTTGATGATGAATTAAATGAATTAGGTGTTGTCACTGATTTCCTGAAATCTAAATTACATGTAACTACTTGGAATCTTTATGGTAATTTGAAAAATCCAAAGAAAATTTTTGAAAAATTCGGTGCTAATAATAAAAATGTTGAATTGCCAGGAAGTCAATTTTTAAGATGGAGAATTGGATTAATGGAAAAATCTTTACAACTTATTGATTTCACAAATAAGGATAATAATAGAATTGCTCAAGTTCATGATTATAACAATGTTTCTATTCTTAGAATTGATCCAGGAATGAAGAAAGCTACCAAAGAAATCATTACTATTTTTGGTGATAATTATCCTGAATTGTTGAGTACAAAATTCTTCATCAATGTTCCATTGCTTATGGGTTGGGTATTTACATTTTTCAAAACCATTGGTGTTATTAGTCAAGAAACTTTGAACAAGTTCCAAGTTTTGAATCATGGCGATTTACTGGAGTTTTTCAGTAAGAGTGAATTACCAAAGAGTTATGGTGGTGAAGTCGATCAGACTTTATTTAAACTTGATATTGAAACTCAGATCAAGTTGAGTGAATATGGTGAAGTTATTTTGAAGAAAGTTGGTGACGAAGAGATCAACAATATCAACAACGAAGTAGAGTAAGTTGAATGTAGTTTTGACGAATAATAAACCTAATTTGATATTAATAGAATCTAGTGTTGTGAAAGAATTATCGTAGTTGTATCACTGTGGATATAACCAGACGGCTAGAACAGTATTAACACAGGACGAAATTATACTACCACCACAACTACAAGATCATCTATAAAACATAAAATATGCATTGAAGTAGTTCAAAATAATAATCAAAATAAACTCCCCCACAAAAAACATTATATCTTTGAAATATTACTACAATCAGAACTAAAAGATATCATCACCTATATACGTTACTTTTTCATTGCCTCGAAATCATACATCTTCTTGTTGTTTTTACCATCATACTTGTGTGGATGTTCTTGAGCATATTCAAAACATTCCAAAATACAAGACTTGAGGTTTTCCACAGCTTGCCGGCTTACTTGGAAATGGAATGCAATTCTTCCTCCCATTAGCTTAACATTATATTTAGTTCTTCCCAAATCAACAAACAATTTTGGATCCATACGATTAGCTTTCAAGTCAATAAATACAAAATTTGTATCAACTGGAGATTCAAGAATAATTCCATGTTCTTTACAGAATCTACCAACATCTTTAGCCATATCATGGGATTTCTTGATTTTTTGCGTATTATAATCCAAGGCATGGATAGCCATGGTTGTCATGAGCCCAGCTTGCCTTATACCACCCCCTTGTTGTTTCTTGAAATGAGTGGCTTTGGTAATGAATTTTTGATCACCAACAAGGATGGATCCAATTGGTGCAGCAAGTGATTTGGATAAACAAATAGAAACACTATCGAAATATTGACAATATTCTTTGAGTGAAATACCAGTTTCAACTGATGCATTGATTAATCTAGCCCCATCTAAATGTAATCTGATTTCATGTTCACGACAAAACTTGCTAATTCGTTCAATTTCTTCAATTGGCATTATGATCCCATGTAAAGTGTTTTCCAATGAGATTAATTTTGTTGGTGCAGCATGAATATCCCCATCGTCATAAGTGATGTTATCCAAGATATCTTCAAGAGTTAAATAGTCTCCGTTAGCTGGTTTGACTGGATGAACCATGGCTTGACTCAAAGTAGCCAACCCAGCCGCTTCATGCAAATAGATATGAGAACGATAATCACACAATACACTGTATGGGGGTTGGACAAGGTTAGTTCTAACACCAATTTGGTTAGACATGGTTCCACTAACACAGAACAAAGCTGCTGGTTTACCGGTAAGTTCACACATTTTACTTTCTAATTTCAAAGTAGCTTCATCTTCAAGATATACTGAATCCCCATATGTAGCATTAAGGAAACCATCTTCAATCATGGCCCTGGTTGGAACAGTAAAGGTATCACTTCTGAACTCATTAAAAGTGCTGAAAACTTCTTCTTCATCCAATGTCATAGTAAAAAGGAATAAACGAAAATGAATAAAGATAAAGGAAGATAATAAGGAAAATAGTAAAAGAAAATAAATAAAAAAATATTAACTACACTTGTCCTGTTGTTGATACTTATAAAAAAAGGAAAAAGAAAATTATTACTCATACAATAGTCAGATGACACAACTAACTTTGCATGTTCCCTTCTTTACTATAATTCTGTAATTGAGAAACATCTCCTCCTGCTCCTCCCACTTCCTCCTCATCGGTATAAAATTTCTCAATGTTAACCCGAAACACAAAGTTTTTCCGCGCGAGTTTGTGCTGACGTTGCTTTTTATTTTTTCTTTTTTAAGGAAACTGTCGCCAGAAATTTCTTTTTCCTTCCACCACAACTTTTGTGCAGTGCACACCCTTTCAGATCGCCCTACAAAACCACCGCACTCATCGTACAGCACCACCGGACTTTGCCCTTACTAAAAAAAAATTCAAAATCCTAAAAACGCCCCCCCCCCCAACGTCTTCTAAAAAGAATGCCGCAAGGACACCACAGTATTGTGATTTGTGTAACTAAAGTGGTTGTTGTTTCAAACAAAAAACTCGGACGTTCACGGGACTTCTAAGTCACGGGATTGAGTGGAGAAATTTCTATCAAAGAAGTGTATCATGCATTTCAAAGATCTTTATTTTACAAAAGTTTCTTTTTGTTAAGAAATTTGCAGCAATATCTGTATTGATGACAATGTTTAATTCTGCTTCTTCTCCTCTATGTTGAAGGAACTATACAATCTATAAAACAAAAACTACTACAAATAATACCTCCCCATCTAATGACCCATTTCTTCTTCTTCTTCCTCCTCTCTTACCATTGTGCTTCCCCATTTTCAGTTACATTTCCATCAATTGCTGAATTTTTCTCTTCTTCATTTACATATTTAGTTGGCGGCAAATTGGTTTGATTAAATCCATAATTACCATTGTTACTGATGCTAATACCGAATGGTTCGAAATCGGAACTATTAGGAACAGCCCCAGCACCACCAAAGTTGAAGCCGTGTGAGGAATTGTTGTTGGCAGTTGAATTGGCAGCAATATCATTTCTCCAAATTTGGGAATTGTTGGAAACATTTCGAACATGAGAATTTGGATTAAGTAATGAGTTTTGAGTCTTATCATCCAACCATATGTTTGCTGACTGTGAAGGAGTCATCAAAAATCCACTTTGTTGCGTTGATGGATTAAGTAAATCATTTGAACTCAAATTTGTAGTACCCCAAACCCCGTCATTCAAGTTGCTTTGCGATAATGATGGAGAACTATACCTGTACAACAAGGAATTATAATCACCATAATTTGGTATCAAGTTGGCATTGTCATTGGCATTGGCACCGGAAGCATCGGTAGGATTATTACTTGTTACAGAAGCACCATTTGTAGTGCCAGTGCCAATGGTGGTGTTGTGAATCGGTAATGGGGAATTAATACTAGTAGAATAAATAGTATCGTCGTATGGGAATCCTTGAAATTGGGAGTTACCAGTAAGTCCATTATCAACAGTAATCAATGGGTTGGAATTGGCAGTGGCACCACCATTGAGATCGAAATTACGAACAGCGTTAATCTGCTCTAAACTAATATATGGCTGCAATTGTGGTTGCTGCTGTTGGTCTGGAAGATAGGTATTACTGCTATTGCCTACTAAATAATCATTGCCCAACAATTGAGGTGGAATATTCTCTGGCAGTTGTTGCTGTAAATGTTGTGTAATGACCTGTTGTTGTCCAAGAGGTGAACCTAATCCATCACTATCTGATTCTTCTTTGGAATAAACATTGCTGTAATGATTGTAGAAACTACTTGTTTGTCTATTATGATCTTCGACTGGGGATAAATTTCTCTTACCGTTGAATTTAGGTTTTGGTAATGCGTTACTAAATCCACCAAATTCAATAGAAGCTTGATATTCAGTCATTTTAACTGGTTGATAATTCTTATCCAAATTCATTCTGGCAAGTTCCAAAGCTTGATGGATGGATACAAATTTCTTGATTTCTGACCTAAATGCCTCTTTCCATTGCTGTTCAAATTCTTGGTATTGATTAATTTCATGCATGATTTCGTCTTGCCATGCTGGAATGAGTTGCAATATTTTTACAATTGCATCAAAGGCTTGTTTGGTCAAGGAACCATCCTTGTTAAAAATGGATGCATTGTTTGCACTGTTATTGTTACCTCCGCTATTTTGTTGCTGTAATGTCTGTTGTTGGGCAATAGAATCCGGTGGGGTGTTGGAGTTTCCGGATTGATTGAAAATTTCAACTAATGGTTTCAATTGATTCAAAATGGAAATCAATTCTTTTCTTTCAATTACTAAATTCTTCAAGTTTTCTTCAATTTTTTCCATGTCTGCTTTATACTGATCAATTTGTTGTCTAATTGTAACAATTTCTTTTTTAAATTTAGATTTGTCTTGTTCTTCACTGGCCAATGCTTGGGCATTTCTATCACGTAATTTCTTGATTTGAGTTTCCCGTTCCTGGGCTTTTGTATTGAATAATGCTAATGAGTTTTTTAATGTATTTAATTGAGTAATTAATTTTGATTTTTTAAATGTTAATTTATCTTTACATTTTTCCAATGTCCTTACGTCATTATCCTTTTTCAGTTTATTATCGGTTTCTTCATCCAATTCATGCTTATACAGACACAATTCTCTTTGTAAGTTTTCAAGTTCTGGAGTAACACTTGATTGGTATTGTTTGTATTCCAAATTAATTTTAGTTAATTCATTTTGAAATTTCATCACATATGCATTCAATAATGATGCATCTTTAATGGTTTTGATTTGATCTATAGTGATTGATTCCAATGTATAGTCATCGGAAATCTGGGTAGTATCAATAGATTCTTTGACACTAGATTCTAAAGTATCAATATTGACTTTTTCATCAAGGTTGTTAGGATCACATGTTTGAACATACACTGGTTTGGATTGTGATTTGAAATTAGTAATTGAATTAATGGCTATAATCTCAAGTCGATAAAGTTGATGAGGAGACAAGTTGTTTAATTTACATGAAGTAGAAGTCAAAGTTGCTGCTTCTTGTTCATTTATGACAATGACATAATACAAATTTTCATCATATTTAACTTCAATATCCCAATGTATAATAATAGATGTCTCTGAAATGGAATCTATGCACAAGATTGGAGTATGAGGAATCTCAATGTTTAAATCTTCTATTAATTTCTCCACGGGAGTTTTCAAAATCAGGTAGAACCTGTATAATAGCCAACAAATAGAAGGTATCACAGTTAATAACACCTCTATCATGTTTTTGGTATAAGAATCAATACAAGTCTTTGCTTGAATTTAATGGTCGTACTACTTTATTTGTATAAATATTGCTAACAGTGGAATTTTATTTTATTTTTTTTTTTTTTTTTTCTTCCGTGGATTAAAATTTTTGTTAAAGAAAAAATTTTCTCTAACATAAAAAGAAAAATTGGTGGTCGTGTGTGGTGGCTGAAAATTTCACCGATCTTGTTTGATATTTTGTGATCCGATTTCATTTAACGATTCGATGATTGTTGGGGAGGATATAACCCAGCACAACAAGATATCACCAGATGATAGAGAATCCTACTATGATTTATAATGTATTTAAAACTCATGTATATATATTTTTAAGAAAAGACAAATAACGAAGAAGAATAAGAAAAAGAAAAGTACTATAATGAAATATGGTATGAGCTGAGAATACAATGAAAACCTCCTTTAAAGAATCTTCATTTAGTATCTGGTTGGAACATCAGCAATCAATTCAGTGACTTCATCTAAATCAATATCAGTGATGGATTTGATAAAGACACTAAAGTCGGTGTTTTCGTGAACACCTGCCAAACCAGTTCTGACATTCAAAAGTTTTTGAGTCAAATAATCAGCATTGGAGAATCCATACAAATCAACATCAACAGATGTATGTTGTAAAGAACCCCAGTGAACTCTGGCTCTAGATGAAGTCAAATTAGCAATAGCAACACCAAGAGCAGTAGTGTAAAGAATACCTTCAGAACTGTTATCAACATAATCAGCTAATCTTTGAACTTCCTCTTCAGTATAGTTGGTCAAACCTAATCCTTCTTCAATAACAGTAGTTCTAATAAAACCAAGCAAATCATCACCTTCATAGTTGGCAATTTCATTAGCTAAGTATTCACCAGAGTGGGTAGCGTTGAAAACAGGATCGAAATCTCTTGGACCTTGAAGGTTAAGAACCAAACCACCAGTTTCGTGATCAGCAGTAGCAATAACAACAGTGTCAACATCGGTTTCTCTAGTAAAATTCTTAACCAAACCAAAAACTTCATCATATTCAAGAGCTTCCAAAGCATGGGATTGAACACAATTTTCATGACCGGCATGATCGATTCTAGAACTTTCAACCATCAAGAAGAAACCTTGGTCAGAATCCTTTGTATAGTTGGATAATGCATTCAAAGCAAATTGGGTTTGTTCAACCAAACTTGGATATTCAGCATCATCACGGTCAATTCTATATGGGAAATTATCTTCAGCAAATAAACCCAAGAATGGTAAAGTAGCATTTCTACCTTCATCATAACTATCAAAACCTTCTCTGTCACCAACATAAGTCCAAGTACCGTTATTTTGAACTTCTTCAATTAAAGATCTGTTATCTGGTCTTTTACCACCATCATTAACACCAATGAACCAGTCTCTACCACCACCCAAGATTAAATCTGGGATGTGACCCAATGGGTGAATTTCACCAACCAATTGTTCAACAATTAAATCTTGATCTCTTCTAGTTCTTGCATGGGCAGCCCAAACAGATGGAGTAGCATCACCAACAGAAGTAGTAACAACTAAGCCAACAGCATAACCTTGTAATTTCAAAGCTTCACCAATGGCACCAACTGGGTTTTGTTCAGGATCAACGGAAATGTAACCATTGACAGTTTTTTTACCAGTAGCTAAAGCAGTACCAGCAGCAGCTGAATCAGTAATATAAGAAGAATTTGATGAATGTCTTTGGGTACCAATTAAATGACCATCTAAATTCAATAAATCTCTTCTTGATAAACCTTGTTCTACTTGTCTATAATTTCTGGCTAAATTAACACCACTTGGTCCAAAACCATCACCAACTAAGAAAATAATGTTTTTCTTTTTTGGTTGGGAGTTATCAACTGGAATAGCTTCAACATTGGTAAATAAATACAAGTATACAGCTAATGCTAAAGTTGAAATATTGATTAATCTTGGGAAAATGAAAGCCATTGTGCAGGAGTTTTAATAATTTTGATTGTGAATCTGGGGAAGTATAAAAATATCAAGATCAAAAAGTATTCGGAATAAAAAGAAAAGAAACAATTGACTATTTATAATTCAAAGAGATGCATTGTAGTTCAGAGAAAAAGAGTAAAATATGAATTAATTAATTAATTGTGGTTCATGGTAGTGGTGGTTCATGGTTGTGCCAGTGGTGGCAGTGGTTGCGAAAGAAATTTCACACCACATGGGCCTTCTCCCCCAGATGCAAACAATGGTGAAATGCAACCCAAGAAAAAATGAAAGTAAATTCCTTTCTAATTTAAAAGTCAAGAAAATTATCACCATTTCATTGACAATAAACAGCAGAGGTTATCATTTGAAAGATTTGTCAAGATGGCCTGGTCCCATAAGATCGGGTGTGGGAGATTCACTGTGTTGTGTAGTTTATAATATCACCAACTCATTCATGATCAAAAGAACAATGCATAGAACTAGAGACTCACACGAGTGGTTTCAGCACAATTGAGTAGTTAAGTAGTTTGAGAGAGAGAGAGAGAGAGAGAGAGAGAGAGAGAGAGAGAGAGAAACAATAGGAAATAGTGAATTAATTTATCCGCTTGAAATCTACTAACCTTCTCCTTTAGAATTGCGTCTTTTTGCCTTGATCTGGTTAAACTTTGTTTTCCAAAGTTTTTGTCATTTCCGATATGATTGTTACATGCATTTCGACCTGTTTGAAGAATAAACTGAATATAAATTAAAACACATGGGCCATGTTTATACTAGTTGATATTTCTTGGCCCAATCAATTATTATTATTATTATTACCCCTATATTTCTAATAAGACGCATACATGTGCCCCTCCCCCTCGGATGTAATTAATAACCATACCATCGGAATAATGATCGACGGATATAAATCACTTGACGATTAATAAGCAATTACATTCATCATTGAAATGAAATTTCCACTAAAGAATTAGTTGGTAGTTTAATGAAAAGCAGCAATATTTTTGTCTTTCTTTTGTATCGTTTAGTAACTTTTTGAACTCAACTAAGAAAAAGACTTCTATTGTCATATCATTAATAGAAGACGGAATTGTATTACTGAAGCACGTTTTCGATTCATTCAAAGTCTAATTAGTCAGAATGTTTATTCGATGAAAGGCGGTAATATTAATCTAACTATGTCAACATTTTGTCGTGTGCCTCACCAATGGAGATCCTTGTCTTGCACCAGTTAATGGAATATTCAACACGACTGGGACTAACCATTTTATCATAGGCTCATGGAATTCCTGTCTACAGGTATTAAATTTTTAAATAAATAAACATTATGTATTAAAGAAATATAAAAAAAACAGATGCTAGAATTCTTGGTAAATGTTACTGGAATCAAGTCAACTCATACACAATTAAGTATAAACTATAACCTATGAGCCTCAGTACCTATTCCATTCCATGATATCATCGCGTTAATTAGAATTATTTTGAAATTCATTTAAGTGAATTTAATTCAGTATTTATACTCCCAAATACTCAATTATTGGTTTAAATTTTTTCAAAGAGTATGAATTAAAGTCAGACAACTCCTCGACTGTACATATACATGCTAGGGATTACTTCGCCATCATGTGAAAATGTCCTCTTGCTAATGACCACAGATGATAGCAGCATGAATGATAACATGTTATTTCATTTTGGTTATAACTGTACGTTAACAATTGAATGATTGTACTATACATGACAGTGCTTATAAAGTGAGGTAACTGGTGTATGTGGTCCTTTTTAACTGTCTCAGATTTATGTAAGATAAAGTTATTACAAAATCGCAAAAGCAATGTGATGCATGAACTCAAGGTGTATATATTACTAGTTTAGATGTAATATAGTAATCATAGAACCAACATACAGATTGTAGATATTAATTCTTACATTGACATGAATCAATGTTTAACAGGTCCCCCTGTTATGTTTTGCATTTTAGTTATCTCCGAGATCTGCGCGCGTGTATGGAAATTATAAACTCCATGATCGGCATTGACTGAAAATCAATTCAAAGGATCAACCAAAAGAGAAAAAGCAAAAAACCCGTCAAACTACGTGTTACTTATTCATCTTTCTTTCTTTTTGATTAGATATCACGAAATATGAATTACAAGAAATATATCAACTATTCAGCTATAAATTATCTAGCATTTAATTATGCTGGGTTTGCATGTATTGCAATAATTGTATTTCTTACGGCAACTCAACCTTTTTATATTAAAGAAGTTATTGGAATTGAACCTAAACCTGGTACTTCAAAAGATAAAAAAATTGGACATATTGTTGGATTATTGGGATTTTTTGATGAATTAACAGCAATGATTGTTGCTCCTTTATTAGGGGCATTAAATGATAATTTAAATATTTGGAATTATAGTGGATCAAAAATTATTCAAAGTTCAAGTTTTTTAATAATTGCATTGTCATTATTAGGATATGCTTTATTTTGTAAAAACCTAGTACCAGAAATGTTTATATTTAGAATATTATTTGCGATTGGTGTAACTGGTTGTATGAGTATGGTTACTGTTGTACTTAATGAATTAACAATATCCGATTTTGAATTTAGGAAATTTTTATTTTGGAAACCAAAACCTTTGAATTATTTACCCCTTGTTGATGAAAATGATGAAGATAATGAAGAACAAGTTTTAGTTGTGGATAAGAAAAACGGGAAATATGCTGGGATAATGGGGGTATGTACTGGATTGGGAGCAATTTTTTCAGTTTCTTTATTTGTTACATTACCAGTTAAATTTGTTGATAATCACGATGATTGGGAAATGAAAGATGGTTTGAAATATTCATATTTGATTCTTGTTGCATTTGCTTTGATTTCATTTGGTATATTGTTTATATTTTTATATCCAACTAAAGGAGATTTAGAAATTGATGAAGTATCATCTAGTAAACAATCATATATGGAATTACTTAAAGAAGGTTTTGAATTTTCCAAAACTGACAAGCAAGCTCAATTGGCATATATGGGAGCATTTGTTGCTAGATCCACAACTGTTGCAACAGCCATGTTTATCCCATTAATGGTTTATGAATGGTATTATAACATTGGAGAATGTAAAACAGGAAATGGAAATTGGGCAGGTAAGATTTCATGTCATGAAGGTTATGTATTTTCAGCTATATTAACAGGTGTTGCACAAACTGTTGCTTTGGTATCTGCACCGATTTGGGGATATTTGGTTGATTCTCCAAAATTTGGAAAGACTAAAACATTAGCATTATCTGGTGTAGTTGGATTAATTGGTAATTTAGGATTAAGTTTAATAAACTCAAGTTTTAAACAGTACAATCCGAAAACCGCCATTTGTTTCATTAATGTTAGTATCATTGGACTTTCACAAATTGGGTTAATTATTAGTAGTATGAGTGTATTGAGTGGTATTCCAAATGCTCATAACATTATGGGTTCTTTAAGTGGATTTTATAGTTTCTGTGGTGGTATTGGTATTATGATTATTAGTACTTTGGGTGGGTTTTTAAGTGATTATTGGATTTTAAGTCCATTCTTTATTTTAGGTTTATTCAATTTGGCATTAGTTGCAATTTCAATTCGTTCTTAGACAAGTCTATATCAACATTAGAATTAACACACAAACATCTAATATATTTATAAAAATGCTATTAAAACTTATTAATTAAATGAATAATAATAAAAAAAAAAATTAAACTAAATGCAAACCAAAAATATAAATATAAAAAAGAAAAAGATCAAGAAAGTAAGAAAAAGAAAAAAACAACGATTTGAACCTATATATAAAAAGAATAGAAGAATTTATTATACATCTTCACGGAATCTTGACAACGAATTATTTGAGCCATAAACATCATTTCCATCGCCAAATATATTACCTGTTCTTTCATCACCAGGCATTATAAATGAATCATAATCGGAAGGATGGAATTCACCATCACTTTCATCATCCATATCATCATCATTATATTCTGAGCTTGAAATATCTCCACCTCTAGTAATTGGTTTAGATTCTTCATTGAAATTAAAATCATCTGGATGTGCTAATGGATGACCATATGAATTCATTCTTGTATGCATATTTTCAGATCCATCAATCGATTGAGTAGGTTGTGAATTTGTTCCACTGAGTGAATTTGATCTAGTTGATTTATAAAGTGTAGAATTTCTAGCATTTGAAGATGTATTTCTTCCTGAACTTCTGAAAATTGAATCAAGATTATTGGAATTTGTAACACCACGATAAACAAAATCATCTTCTGAATCTTCGTAATTTCTTCCATTATTATTCAAATTATTCGACATACTTCCGTATCCTCCAGGAGTATTAGTACCATTACCAGCTTGTCGTTCTAGATCATCGGCTGATCTATCCAATCTACTAAATGTACCTGCTCCAACACCAGCAGCAGCGGCACCTCCACTAGCTAATAAATGTGAATTTGAACGACGGGCGGCACCTCCACCACCTCCTCCACCATTTGGTGAATTTCCACCATGATTAAACATTGAAGAAAACCAACCAAATTTAGATTTTTGAGTCATTTCAGCACCTGCATTATCATGATAAATATTTTTATCTTCTTCCAATGTAGTATCTTCATCATCTCCTCTACCACCAACAATTGCACCGTTAAAATCAGGTTGTTGATTAGTTAAATTATTTCTTCTTCTCTTTTTCAAAAATAAGAAAAGAACAACTAATGCACCAATAACAATAGTACCACCAATGGACCCAACTAAACCTCCAATTAATTTGGAATTACGTTCAGCTGTGCTTTGACCACCAGTGTCAACTGCAACTTCAGCTGAGGTTGGAATAGCAATAACTGTAGTGATGGTAGTATCTGGGTGTCTTATAACAGAAGTAACTGATGAAGTGAATGAGGAAATGGTAGAATGAGTATTGATAGATGATGATGAACTTGTAATTGAAGATGAAGATGATTCGGTGGATGATGATTCTTCAGAACTGGATGATTCACTAGTTTCTGAAGTTTCAGATGAAATACTTGAAGGTTCTTCTGAAGATGATGATGCGAAGGAGGAAGATGAGGATTCTTCAGTAGATGATGATTCTTCTGATGAAGAAGTGATAGTTGAGGATTCTGATGAAGATTCCGAGGAAGAACTTGATGATGGGTTGGAACTTTCACTGGATGAAGAAGATGATGATGATGAAGATGGATTTTCGCTGGATGTGATTTCCGACAAGGCAGTAGAACTTTCTGTGGATGAGGTTTCTGATGATGAGGAGGAGGATGAAGATGATGATGATGAGGAGGAGGAGGAGGAGGAGGAAGATGAGGAGGAGAAAGAACTAGATGTTGCTGAGGATGATGATTCTGTACTTGACAGAGATGATGTGGTTTCTGTAGATGAAGATTCTATCTCACTAGATGAAGGAGTAGTTGTAGTTTCACTTGAAGATGAAAATGTAAAGGACGATGAAGTTTCGGTACTAGAGCTGGAGCTAGAGCTTGAACTTGGGCTTGTGCTTGAGCTGGAACTAGAGCTGGAGCTGGAGCTGGAACTAGAACTAGAACTGGAGGATGTTTCTGTTGAAGATGAAAAATTATCTGTTGAACTGGTTGTATCACTGGAACTAGTTGTGTCAGTAGAACTGGTGGAATCTGTAGAACTGGTAGTATCTGTAGAAGACGTTTCTGTGCTGCTTGAAGTAGTAGAAGTTTCAGAAGATGATGTAAATATAGGAGAAGAGCTTGAGAAATCATGTAGAACTCTCTAAACTAGTCTCTGTGGGACTAACAAAAGTA